>NC_068369.1:51478323-51778323 GCF_020536995.1 Dreissena polymorpha
GGTGTCTGTATTAGGGCCTGTAATTTCTACGCTTCATTGCAATTCATAAAAATATTTTTAAGGGTACCGGTATATCTAGACACACTCTGTTATCCAAAACAATCCTTGTGATCATAAACAAATAAACAATGAAATATAAATAAAATTAGATGATAAAAAATGGTATCTTCCTTTTTGCTGTTGCTAGTTATCAACAGAGTAGCAAAACTTTAAATATAAATTATATTCAATTCATAGCACGCTAAAAGATTTGAAGTTTATCTAAATCTATAAGCACAAACATATTATGTTTGTTAATACAAAGCTGTAGCAGTTTTCTGATTGCGCTTGAAAAGATGTGATTGTTGTTGTTGCATTAATAGTATCATTAGTTTGTATTTCCAGATTAGGTATTTCACCATACATTTTGTTTTTAATCAGATGTCTTATAATTGGCATTGCAATATTTCAATAACGAGTAATCAACACAATTGACTTTATGTATTTTTAATTGTTTATCCATATTATCATTAACACTTGAGGGAAAAATAAGCTGTGTCATTTTTTATTTTTATTTTACTTATGGTTCAGACAACTCTGCTTTTACTATATGCCGTAATAATTATAAGTTTCCGTTCACTTAAAGATATTGTTTTTCGTGTTGGAAAATTTAAATACGAAAAATATTTAGAGACAAGTGTGTTATGTTTGTTTGTCAATTATTTAATTGAAGTAGAAATAATACATCAGTGTACATAATTTTATTGTGTTGTTCCCTTCGTTCTTTACTTTAAAAATACAACTTAACAGCTTTGCAATCAACTGAAATAATATATAAAAAGTAAAAACAATAAACGTTTGGCTTTCTTAATACGATATCATTTCAAACGCTGTTGGAAGGAACCATTGCTTATTAGAGGTTTACAAGGTAATTTACCCAAGTACGCAAATGTAATGGTCGATTGCCCTTAGGCATGATTCTGTTTTATTACTTTAATCCGGTTGTAAAAATGCATGACCGAAGGGTCATCAGATAAGCAAAAACAGGGCCAAAATCTGATAAAATAGCGCTGTTTAGCTGACTGTACGAAAATCCGTATGTCCGAAAATTTAGAATCATGAAAACATAAATATTTTGGCTTAAAAAGGAAATGTAAGAAAATTTAGAATGTAAGAGAAAATACGGTGGTTTTATGGTGTTTAAATCGATTAGAAATAGCAAAACCTAAAGACGTTATCTCAAGTGTGATTTTCAAATGATTTTATATGAATGTACACACACGGTAAAACTAGTCTATTAAAATGCAATACCTTCATTGGTTCTCATGTTTTTAATATTTATTAAACATAGGTATTTGTGAACACTTGTTGTTATATAATATTGAAATGTACACGCATACTGAACATAAAATCATTAGCATAACGGCTAAGTTGGTTTTTACTAAGATTGCAATAGTGTTTATTTTATTATTATGAATCTTATGAGGATAATTTTGAAAGTATGACACAGAGTATCTGAAGAAGATATATACATAATCACATATGTTGTTGTTGTTGTGGTTATTGTTTCAATATTTTTATGAGTATCATACATTCAATGACGAATAGCTATTAATTGTCATACAAACACCATAATTATTATTGGATTGCGGAGATTAAACAAATCGATTCCCTTGTAACTGATATAACTGATACATTTTTTGAGCGACAATTTGAAACTAAATCTAGTATTATTTAAATTTGATTATTTTAATTGCAGACTTTTTTTATTAACCCCAATTAATGTGTACGCAACGTTTCTTTTATTTAAATCGCTGAGTACGAAGCATCAAGCTATTTTTTAATTAATTGACAGTGATCTTTAATGTATGTCATAATATAAATTGAAATCAATCTTAATTAAAGCTTGAGTGGTTGGTTTGTAATAAGTTTTGTAAATGTTGCTGTAGGATATGTATGCACAATAAATACTAACGCTCTGGCATATTGTGATGGTGATATGATTATATATTGCACAATAAATATGTTCTTGTGATAATATTGAGGCTATAATTAGTTTTTGAATTAAGCTAGCTAATTTCAAATAAGATACAAACACATCCCAATCCTAAAATTATCAGTAAGTTATAGTATTGTTTGCCTCTAGGCGCATAATTAATTGAAGGCCTAGTTTATCTGTTAATCCTCGCCCCATGTGGTGTCCCAGTGGGTACACTGATATTAATACACGATGTATTGGTCCACAATTAAATCTTTTATAAAAACATGTCTCTCAGGTGACTGAAAAATGGCTGTGTAGATACAACAAATACTACTACAACGGAGACTAGGATAACACATGTTACAATTAATTTGTCTTCCTTGCGTTCTTCTTATACGACAAACACTTCTAAAACAAAAAAGCAAAAAGCCGCTACTGCTACTGCTTCGGCTACTCTTACTGCTACTGCTACTGCTACTGCTGCCGCTGCCGCTGCCGCTGCCGCTGCCACTGCCACTGCCGCTGCCGCTGCCACTGCCACTGCCACTGCCACTGCCACTGCCACTGCCGCTGCCACTGCCGCTGCCACTGCCGCTGCCAGTGCTGCTGCTGCTGCTGCTACTGCTAGTGCTACTGCTACTGCTACTGCCACTGCCGCTGCCACTGCCGCTGCTGCTGCTGCTACTGATAGTGCTACTGCTGCTGCTGCTGCTGCTTCTGCTGCTTCTGCTGCTGTTGCTACTGCTACTGTTACTGCTACTGATACGGCTACTGATACGGCTACTGCTACTGCTACTTCTACTGCTACTGCTACTGCTAGTGCTACTGCTACTGCTACTGCTACTGATTCTGCTACTGCTACTGCTGCTGCTGCTGTGTGCTACTGCTGCTGCTGCTGCTACTGCTACTAATGATAATAATTCTCCTTCTACTTCTCTTTCTACTATTGCTAGCGATGCTTCATAATTTATTTTTAAATGTATCATTTTGTTAAAACAGGAAAGAACTGTTATATATATTTTCTTAAAGGTGTAAAGAATCTAAACTTTTCTGCGATTAAAGTTTTATTTAACTGGATTAGTATAGGCCACATAACAGACGCTATTGTACTGATTTGTACTAAACAACATTTTGTCATAATCAACAGTTTTAACATGCCGCAGTTTCCTTGGAAGTTAACCTTTGATTGGAGTTATGTATAAAACATTAACAAGGTATTTGTTGACAGTTTGTCCTGTCACAATTATATATTAGTTGAGCCAAACGTGTGATAAAGATCCCTTTTGGGGTGGCGATAAATACTATTTATATTGTTAAACAGTGGGAGACTGAGAAAACATATGTTACAATTAATTTGTCTACTTTGCCTGCTTCTTCTTTATATATTTTTCTTGCTAATCGTTTAGTTTTAGTTAAGTAGGTATATCAATTTACATTTTTTGATAGATATTTATTTGGATAGTAATAGTATGTTTTATTTGACTTGACATCATTGAACCGGTTTATTCATTGATAAGATCGGGATCTCCACAGGTGTTTAATCTCGATTGTTAGGTGGGGAGAAGGGTCCGAATGATAATGTTGTCGTCGGCTTACGAATCACATTTCACAAGTTTTAGACAAATATGCATACGTTATAAATCTAATTTAAGTATTACATAGATAGTAACTTATCTTTATTTTGATGAACTACGTTTAAGGTATAAAACTATAATTATCTATGTGTTGTGTGCCGCATACATACCATCTTGCTTTTTTAAATTTGATCACAACGGTCCGAAGTCATAAACATTCATTATGCATGGTTGCTAAAGCACAGTGTATACTAACTAACCTATGTTTATTGTTGTTTGCTAGGGTTATTATTATTATAATTTTTTTTTTATTTGGGGGGGGGGGGGGCGGGGGAGGGCTTTTATAGAAGATTTCAACTAGTCCTTCAATTAACGAAAAAAAAAATTGGTATAGGAAATATAAAAGAGTAATAGACAGCTTCATTCATGCTGTTCTATTATGGTGTTTTAACGCATATAATTATGTATGGTTGATGAAGCACATTGTATGCTACCGATGTTATTGTTGTTTGATGATGATGTTAAGTTGGTGTTGCTGTTGTTGTTAATGATGATGATGAGGAGGAGGAGGAAGAAGAAGAAGACGAAGAAGATGATGATGATGATGGTGGTGGTAGTAGTGACGACGACCACGATGATGATGATTTTGATAATGATAATGAGATTTGAATTAAATTAATGCGCAAAGATTTTTCTTTTTAGCGGCCAAGTGCAGATATCTGCGCTCGGCCGCTGTAAGGGTTATGTAATATTTGCAATCTACATAGGAGTCAATAGCAAATACCAAGCACCATATGCTTATGAGAAACAAAAGCAAAATATTGGCAATCGCTGAAATCTCGAATATGACTTAATCATTTTATTAAATGAAAACCGGTAACTATTTTAAACGGTTATTATATTGCAACAACTTAGCGTTGTTTATCCAAAAGACCATTGTTATAATTACAGGGACGTCAATAGGCCAAACTATTCAGGAAATATGATTTGAGTCGTCAAGAATAGATTTTGAGATCAATGTACGTCCGATGAGATTTAAAGGGAGTTGGAGGCGTAGGGACAGATTCGTTCGAGTACACGATCATTTGAGAACAAATAATGTTGAAGCTTTATCGGAATTCCGGAAATTTGCGATCGGTACCGATTTTTCCAGGTTCTTTTTTATTGATTCTGATAAGTTAGCGGCCGGCACGGACATGAATATTAACTGACGAAAACCTCTTCGCTACTTTCCGAAAATCTTCGACATGTTGCAAATATCCGTAATATTCCGCATTGTACTCACCAGAAATTGCAACTAGAAAGACTACAATAAATCAATTAGCTACGGCTCGGGCGGGGATTTACCTTTTATCCCTGTAAGGGACCTAATGCCCCAGACTACCGGCTATTTTTTCCGGAATTCGAACTTGATACACTTGATATCCCTGAATTAAATATTTATATCCGCAATTTTGATCTCTAGAGTGCTGATTGTTAGTATTGTATTTAACTGGAATGACTGTCGATTATGTGTTTTTAAGATTAAAACAAGCTTACGAAGAACTTTGTGTTTGATTTTTTGTACGCTTTCTTTTTAAAAATGTATTGTCCGCCACGGACGCAACAATTGAACAAATGTACCAGATTGTGGTCTCTTTAAAGTGCTATGTTTTTACTGCCGTGATATCTTTAACAAACTACACATTAGTGATCGTGGACGTTTTATACTCTTATTGAATTTGTTTCCCCAAAATATGCTCTTCTATTAGTAGATGTTTAGGTGACGATGTTCTAATTATAGATCTTACACGGCCAAGAAACACTAGATAGGTCTTTGCAAAGAGAGCTGTTGGATATCGTGAATGCGTTCAATGTGGCCTGTTTATTTCAGAAAGCTATGTGCAATGTTTTATGGGGATTTCTATTAAATTGCCAATCGCAAAATTTGATTTAATTCATTCGGACCTACAAGCGGGAAACTTCTTCATTAAAATTCAATGGGCTTTTAAGATGTTCGTTGAAAGGCCAAATTTGACGTTAAACAGCAACGACGAAAAAATTGCTACTCAGTCTTATTTATCACTTTTTTTGTAAGATTTACCAGTAGACGTTCTTCAGTGAAATTAAGCAAACACACAGTGCCGACAAATATGGAAGGGTATTTAGGTAAAAATTACATCCTTCTTTGTGACTGTGTCATGATTCTTGATGGTACTTTCAATTAGTATGTAGACACCTTTTCATGCTTGATGAAACTTACATCTTGCCTGATGTCCAATGTCTATTTACATTCTGCTTAATGGTATCATGCATGTGTACAGATGCAACATTCTTGTTCGTTAATTGCATGCTGCATATGTGTATGTTGGTTTGTGCAGAGAGACTTGTGCAATAGGCGCAGTGCATAATGGAATCAAATATTAATGCGTTTAATAAATTAACGCGATGGTAAGATGTGAGTTTCACCCAAGCACAAAGCAACATACTATCATGCATGATACAATGATGTCAATTGACAGTCATTCCGAAATGCTACGGAGGACTACGGAAATTTACGGCGTATAACGGAAATTTTATGTTATAGGAGAAGTTGCGCACCTTTGTAAGATATTTGCTACTGAACCGAAATTAACCGCGTGTTTGTAGACTTAACTTTTTTTTTGGTTAATGACTAACCATAATTTTTGTACAGTAATTTACCTTCAATAACCAAAGAAAGTCTATGGATATATTTCAATATATGCTACTAATGCATGTATGCAGAGCTCCAGATAAGACGCTTAAAGTCGTAAAAAATTGAATTAAATTTAGTAAAAAAGTAGACTTAAATTCTGTGCGTACGGTTACACATTGGAAAAATAAAATAAGAATTCAAAATTTGTGATCATGCGTAAAACTCAATATCAATGCATATAATGTAAACATTTTATCAATGAGTTCCCACTCGTCTAGGCCCTCATTACAATTATGAAATCAACAGCACTTTAACGTTATTATGAATAACAGACCATCTTTACAACAGTCGAAAAGCCGAACGTTTTCCATTATCTGGTCCTTTTATCGCAAAAAGTCTGCTGTAACCCGGCAATTGTCATGAACTCTTCTTAGACTATAAACCTTAATGCGGATGTGCCAAAAATTATATTTACCTGAAAAAAAAGAATTAATAATAGACTTTAAGGCTGGATTATTATAGAGTGTAAACCAAGATTTTGCTGAAAAAGTTATCTGGAACTTTGCATGTATGTTGAGAGGAAATCGATTACATAATTTCAAATTTACTAGAGTACTTTTATATTGCACCACATAAAATGCTATAAAACTATAATATTGAAGTGCACATATAAACTTTATTATAGATGGGTAGGTATTTCGTGTCAATCTCTTTCACATATGAAAGAGCTGTTGATCATGCTGCTTTAAGTACATATAGATGCATGACACAATTTAGATTAAGCAAAATAAAACACTAGGTATTTGCCAAGAGTCAAATATATACGAGCAGTAAGAGCGTAATCGTGCACAGCGAGACTTACTCATGTAGAATTGAAACTCTTATTGCTTTCTTTCGAAATAATTTCATGTGTCCGATCTAATATGAAATATGCCCGGTGGTTTTTTTTTGCGGATTAATGTTCCGTTTTAGATCCATAATTAACGAATGCCTCAATATTTTCAAAAATTAACACCGGAATAATGTTCACCGACATTTTTTCATACAGATTGGATATAAATATTATAGAGTTTAACAAAAAATACATTAAGCCCTGTTCTCCCGGCACACGTGCTGGACACACAGGTGGTTAGCGTGTGGCTATGATAATAATTAGTGAAAACATCTTTTTGAATGATAAATAATCATATTAAAACGAAAAATCAAATTTTCTATAAAAAAAAATCACTATCGTTTTATATATAACAAGGTATCCAACTCGAAATCATCCGAAAACGTGGTGCATCGTTTTGAGCAGCCATTACTAAATTAATTCTGCAGCGATTTTCATGACCCGGTCTTATTCAACGCAGAAATGAATTTCCTTTTAGGAAATGTATATATATTGTTATATTTCTACACATGCTGGGTCAAATTTTAAGAAATAAAGCTATACATAATTCGCTTGACCCAGTTGTGATCGATCAGACCGTATTTATGAATGAAATCTCCAGTTGTAAAGACACAACTCCGCATTGGAGCAATGAAATCACTCTTGTGTTTAAAATGTCAGTTGGTTGAAATGTATGTAAACAAAGGTTTGAAAATGCGCTGGACAGTTAGTTTTGATGCATAATGCTACGGCAAGCACGGTAAGAATGTTTTTTCATACGTTTTATTGAATTATGGTATCGAGGTTCGTGAACATTGCAGGGAAAATGCCCTTTTCCCCGTAAAGATTTCAGTCATGAATACTGTCTGATCGATCACAGCTGGGTCACGCGAGTTGTGTATCGTGTTATTTCTTAAAAGTTGACCCAGTATTTGTAAAAATATTGCAAGACATATACATTTCCAGAAAGGAAATTTATTTCTGCGTTGAATAAGACCAAGATCGTGAAAATCGCTGCAAAATTGATGAAGTAATGGCTGTTTAAAACGATGCATCCCGTTTTCGGATGATTTCGAGTTGGATACCTTGTTGAATATATATTTAACTTATTTTTTTTAAGAAAAGTTGATTTTTCGTTATAATATGATTACCTATCATTCCAAAATATGTTTTCACTAATTAGTATTATAGCCACACGCTAACCACCTGTAGCTGGACACTTTTAAAAAACACTATACAAATTCAAGTACTTATGTACTTAATTGATTGTAAACAATGACGGTTGAAATCCGTGCGTGGGAATTTTTCTGGTAACCAAGAGCGACGTCAACGTTCATGACAAACCTGTTTATATGACATTTATTTATTGATTTTTTCCAACTTGATTGAAAATTATGTTTTATGATATTTTAATACATGTAGATGAAGTAGTTGTTTTCTCAACGAGGAGTACAATAGTTGTACAGTACTAGACACGAGTACTTGTAACTTTCAGGTTTCTCTTTATACCACAGACATTATATAGTCATAAAATGATAAATATGTGTTTATAGAAATTGTAATTATAGCATGGTAAACAGACTAGAGAAATCTGAAAGTTTCACGCACAGGTCTGTGGCAATGGGGGTTTGGGCTACTTTATAAATATGAGGTCGATATGCAATTCACATCGGTAGATTACGTCTACTGTAATTATTTGGACTAGGGAAGGGCCACAATTCCAACACATCAGCCCCGTTATGTCCTGAATTAAATACATGTATAATTTCTTGAGTGCCAATTGCATCTTACAAATATCAAAAACATTCACGGCAGTCAATTCATTGTGTAAACCTACTGGTCTTCATGGCAATAATGAATGTATTTAGTTTAATGGAGATTATATAACGAAGGGAACTAATTCAGCTTATTCAGTTTACTAGTCAAAATGATTCGGATGTTTTCGCTTTTTTTTCCGAAAAGTAATTTATTCAACATACGGAAAATAAACGCGCGCCACCTGTTGTCATAATTTAGTAACTTGCATTCTGCTTACTGCCTGTTGCTAACTGCCGTTGTTAATGACGCTTAGTGGCAAAACCGATTATGACTGGTTTCAGGAATAATGAACACACAAACATTGGATAGTCACCAAGCATGTTGAAACAATCATCAAGTATAACCGATAGAGAACAAGCATGTTGGAACTGTCATGAAGCATGTTAGAATAAACATCACGCATAATGTAAATATTCATCATAAATGATGTAATGTTGCAGCAATCATCAAGTATAAACGAATAGACAACAAGCATGTTGGAATTGTCATAAAGCAAATTAGAATAAGCATCAGTCATAATGTAAATATTCACCACGAATGATATTACTTTTACCTAAATATCCTTCCATAGACATGTGTTGTTACTAAAATAGACATAGAGATTTGAGCATTGGGAGTGACCTAATCATACTGTGCTTTAGCAGTATTACGGAATACCGTTAGTGCCATCGTGGTTACACATTAAAATCCAGAGGGCGAGAACGCGAGAACGCGATAGTACGATGGCGACAATGTGACAATACGATGATGACAGGGTGGCAATACGATGGCGACAATGCGATAGTACGATGGCGACAATGCGAGAACGCGATAATACGATGACGACAATCAGACAGTGCGATGACGACAGTGCGACAATACGATGGCGACAGTGAGATAGTACGATGGCGACAATACTACATTTCGATAGTGCGATAAAACGATGACGACAGTGCGAAAATACGATGACGACAGTGCGAATATACGATGGCGATAGCCGACAGTGCGATAGTACGATGGTGCCAATGCGATAACGCGATAGTATGATGGCGGCAATTCGAAAATGCGATGGCGACAGTGCGACAATACGATGGCGACAATGCGATAGAACGATGGCGACATTGCGATGATACCACGGCGAAAGTACGATATGACTATCGCATTGTCGCCCCCGTACTATCGTACTGCCGCCATTGTATTGTCGCACTGTCGCATTGTCGTCATCGTACTAGCGCGTTTTCGCAATCGTACGAACGCATTGTCGCCATCGTATTGTCGCACTGTCGTCATCGTACTTTCGCGTTCTCGCATTCTCGCCCTCTGGATTTTAATGAGTAACCACGGTGGCCCTAACGGTATTTTGTACAGTAAAGTGCGTAAAATCTGGAATAACAATTTATATGCCGAAAACAGATGTTGAAAACCCGACTTTGTTTTATAAGTAGTAGTCTAAATATACAATGAGTTTTCCGAGCATTAAATAAACATATTAAAATAAAATTCATGTTCGTATCGGTTGAAGTTCTTGTTAATAGTAGAAGCAAAGAACACAATAAAACGCTGATTGGGCTTACTAATTTGAGGCAAGAAAAAACACATCGCGCTATTATATATAACATACAACGCGCATCCGCAAAGTTCGAGCGCCCGTCTCGGTGCCGTCGTTTCCGGTGAAAGTTTCGCACAGGAGCTACCGAGTTTGGATATGAGACCACGAATCATGGCTTGACTTGATATATCAGTCAGCGTAGAACCTGACCAGACTGCGCGGTTGGACAAGCTAGGATGGACCAACTTTGGCCGCATATGACATAAGACCCATTTTCGCATGACGCGGGTCATCTGACCTTTATAATGTGTATATAGCTTTGAATGGAATTTGCACATAGTTTTTGGCATGGACTTATTGTTATGTTAATGTGTTGCACGCTTTCAAAAGCAGAGGGCATATATAAGATCAATTATACTACGGAGTTCATTTTCTGTTGCAAAATGAAATGCAATAAAGATTGTTACTCAGCGGTGTGTACAGTATGCCAGCGTTGTCTGTCTGCGATGCATTTATACTGGTTCTAAGCTGGCATACTCACCAATTGGACTCAACCATCTGCTCGAACAAGAAATGATAAGTTCTACTAGCATAAACTTTAATTGTAACTCATTTTAAAAATATTCATGTTATTTATATTATTCAATTTATTATTCAAAATTATAATTATTATTTCCTTTATTGTTGTTTTTCGCATTCAGAAACTTATTCGGCTTACGAAACTGAAAAATCCCATTGGAAAAAAATCCCATGGGATAAAAAATCCCATGGGATAAAAAATCCCATGGGATTTAAAAATCCCATGGGATTTTTTGTTTTTTTTTAAACACGACTAAACGCATTAAAATATCGTAGTTGTTCATCATTTCATAAAATATGATGTTTCTGAAAGTTTCATGAATAAATCTCTCAAAATAAGAAAAAAATCCCATGGGATTTTTTTCTCCCATTTAAAAATGGGATTTTTTTATTACTTTATATTTATATATATAATTGGCATAAAACCAATATACAGTCCTTGAATAACGTTAAAATACTTGCAAACGCAAATAAAACACGTTTTTTAAAATGTTCAAAATCCCATGGGATTTTTCGCCCATTTGCAAATTATGGGAGAAAAAAAATCCCATGGGAGAAAAAATCCCATGGGAAAATCGAAAATCCCATGGGAACCCCAACTTTGCTTATAAATTTCATAGTGAAGAAAACGCGTTTTTTGAGTGAAAATAACCAATTATTAATCAACGATAAGACTTTTATCGCATACTATGTCTCAAAGTAGCAAATCTTTAAGAAAAAGGGTACTTAAGTTTGCGAAATTTCGGTTTCGCAAAGTTTTTCCGGCGGCCGTTTTAATTTACATCGTTTCCAAAGCCGAAAAGAGATCTTGAGAAGTGTAATAGATGGATAAAGGCATGCGGTCGTCCCCACGAGCAATTGAAGTCAACACTGTCAAAGACAATTACAATTTCTTATTATCGAATAAACTAGCAGATTTAAATAGTTTATGTTATTGATCTGATCATCACATAATAGTTCATGTTTTTTTTTAAATAGTTTTATCAGTTACATACTATGTGATTAATAGAAGCAAGGTGTATCTGCATTTCTTTAAGAGAAATAAAACCCAGCATGAAGCCTAATTCTAGCTGTGTTTTATTACTCTGATAGTAATGCACTTTAATTATACATGTTATCAGAAGGTGACACGTTATATCTGATCTTAATATTGGTATCTACAGATGTGCAGACATATGGTGTCACCAATGAACGCTTTTAATCCACACTTGGAGATCGAATGCCTAGTTCTTTTTTCAACGAGTTTTGTTAATTTTTGTTCGAACAAATAAAAGGAAATGAAATATGGCGAAAACGGTGTAAATAGCGTTTATGTAACTCTGACATTCGGTATCCAGAAAGTTAAGTTAGATTTATTAAATTTATACCATTTCCAACGAGCAAATGCGGTCTTGATAAGAGAGAGTGGAAGCTTCAATGTGTAAAATAACCGAGATCCCCCTTATAGATCATTAATTTATTTCAAAAACTGGAAATGTCATATAGGAAATAACTAAGCATTATTAAGTATGAATTAAATCACGTGTTTATGTAAAATAATAGAGAATACTGGTACCCACTTTGCGTAACTTAACGAAATCTTCATTATAAATCGAGTTTGTTAGTGTGTCAGAAACAAGTGAAAACCATTTTATGTTACTATTTAATAAAAACGTATCGATAAATGCCATTGTATAAGAGTTATTATTACTGATATAACCAATAAATGCGGTAACTTAGGGGAAATCGGTACATGCGCGAGCATTTGATACTGGTAGCTTTACCAAATTCCCCTTCATACAACGCTACTTTATATCAGACAATGACCAAACTGATTGTTTTGTCTTGCACTTTCAATTATAGTGATTGATAAATGTCCCATAAGCAATGTTTAATATTATTAATATCACTTTTATACGTGATAACATGGGGGATTTTGGTACCCACTCGGTGTCAGGAAGCGCGTAAAACTTAACAGAAATCCCAGTTTTAAAGCGCTATTTCGTATCAAATACACGGGGGGATGTAACGTTAATATTTTCGTAAATAACATGGGTAAATACCGGTGAAGACATGTTAATTTATTGCTAATACCACCATTACAGGTAGTAACATGTTCGATTTTGGTAAGCGTGCAAGCGTATGAGAGCGTGTTTCATGTACCGAAAAACCCGTTATAAATAGCTGATGTTCTCCATAAACATTTTTTTTGCACTTGCAGAATAACTACATGACACAAACCCCTTTTACAAGTGTTATATGGTGTCAAAAAGTCCATAAAAATCATCCGGAATATCGAGTAAATCTATATGCAGTCTATAGGCAAAGAAGCCATTTTGGTGTTAGCTTGTCTAGGTTTGCTATCTGCTGAGCCACGTGATTAAGTGGGCGGAGCGATCATCGTCCAGGCGTCATGTCAATTACTTAGGGGAGAAACAACTGTATATAACAGTTTAGAGTCAGGCCCCAAATTCCTGTGCTGGCCACTTTTCACACATTTTGTTGCATGTAATTTAATGACCGCAGACCAATGAAATAACCATTAGCCACAGCAGGTACCTCATTATCTCTGACAGTTGCTTGAAGCCTAACCCCTTGTTTACAGCCCTTTGCAGTGAACATCAATTGCTATACAGTGGTATCAATATAGATAAATACATCTGTCTGGCATTTATTTTCATACAAAAATCAGCATGCTGACTGCATAAAAAGAACAGATTACAACATTGAAGCAAGCTCTTGAAATAGCAAAATTATGTACTTATATATTTCCAAGAAAGGTTTATACAATATGTATAAATTTAATGGGCATGATATTTCATATTTCTTATCTTTAAGTACAGTGATGCCTGATTGAACTTACTCAATATGGCTATTATTTAAATTATAACTATCACAAAGTCCCAGTGTATATTATGAATATCAAGAAGAAAAAGTAAAGTATCCTTTAAAGCTAAGGCAACGACTGTTGTCAAAATTCAATTATATTGATCAATAAAAAATAGATTGAAATATTCTCCACATTTACTGTTGAACATTTATTGACAAAAAACTATCGTGTCTACATGTACACATATCATATCACAGATATACTTAGTTCGAGAATTAAAGAGATAGAGAAAATGTACTTAAAACCAACTATTTGCGATACTTATGATATTAAATGCAGCTTGTATTTGAGAATAAATTTCACAATTAAAATGCATTTTAGTTTTGCATTGGTTGTAAATAAAGAGTAGAAGCGTAGAGGATTTTTTTACCAACAACACTTACAAATGTGAATAATTAACACAAATTAAATGAAGTATGAAATTTCATTTTAAATCATAAATACAGATTGATATACAAAAGTCATGTAGGCCTACATGGATGATATATGAAATACAGTAATATGTGAAAGTCAGAAATACCATTATTCTAATTAATTTTATGTACAGACGTACGTCATGTATGATATGTGAAATGCAGTATTACTTGAAAATCAGAGTATAATTGCTCGAAATAACTTTGAATGGAAAAACAGTGAAAACGTTTTTTAATAATAGAGCACACTAAGTCTGTACTACCGCCTGTCTGCTAATTAGCACTCGTCCTCTTTTGAAGATTTTACACAAGTAATGATATATAAAGCGCAAGTTAAGTATGAACGCCCGTCTGTATGAAGTACTTTTATTATTTTGAACTCCACCTTCCCAGAATAGTTTAGTTCCTTTGGGTCTCAGGTGAGCGCCTTAGGGCCCATGGCCCTCTTGTTAGCAATTGGTTGGCTTCGAAATTCAGTCCTACAGGAATGGGCGGGATAGGCCTGATCGTCCGTTTACCAAGCACATTTTGCGTGACACTTCTAGTTTGAAATGTAACTAAATTTAAACAAACTTTCACAACAACAAAAACTTAGCATTAACACAAAAAACGCAAGCAGTCAGGGACAAAAACTCACCATGTGATGAAAAGAACGTCAAAATATTTGACTGCTTTTTGACCGATTCCAATTTGCATCTTTTCATTGTTGTTGTTGTTATGAGTTAAGGGAGATAATCAAGCGACGTCTGTGCTTAATAGCAAAATGGAGTTAAATTCCGAAAAGACATGCAAATTTCGAAAAGTCAATTGCCGACTTTCAGAATCTGAGCGATTTTTAACCGGCCAAAATCTGATTTCAAACGGCTGATTTGGCTGGCGGCCGGCTCTTATTGAGAACCCTGTTGGAATGCATGTGTCTCTCATGGAGCTGCACATTTTTAGTGGTGAAAGGTCAAGGTCATCTTTCAAGGTCAAAGGTCAAATATATGGGTCATAATCGCTCATCAAATGTACACTTTTGCAATATTGAAGCTAGCAACTTGATATTTGGCAAGCATGTGTATCTCGTGGAGCTGCACATTTTGAGTGGTGAGAGGTCAAGGTCAAGGTCATCCTTCAAGTCAAAGGTCATATATACGGGGACATAGTGTTTCACAAACACATCGCTTGTTTAATACTGCTCTGAAAGAAAGACATTGAATTTGATTATGAAATATAACATTAATATATATAAACGGCTATCTGAAGGTAAAGCACACTCTTTTTATATGCCCATTTTTTAAAACGGGACGTATTATAGTTTCACCCTTGGCGGGCGGCGGGCGGGCGTCGTCCACAGCAGTGTCCGCTCTCTAATTTTAATAGTTTTCATCCGATCTTCACCAAACTTGGTCAGAAGTTGTGTCTAGAAAATATCTAGGTCAAGTTCGAATATGGGTCATGCGGGGTCAAAAACTAGGTCACTGGGTCACTTAGTTCCTTTTTAAGGATTAAGCATGGTGTCCGCTCTCTAATTGAAGTAGTTTTCACCCGATCTTCACCAAATTTGGTCAGAAGTTGTGTCTAGATGATATGTAGGTCAAGTACAAATATGGGTCAGGCCGGGTCAAAAACTAGGTCACAAGGTTATTTAGTGCATTTCAAGCATTTAGCATGGTGTCCGCTCTCTAATTATGCCCCCCTTCGAAGAAGAGGGGGTATATTGCTTTGCACATGTCGGTCGGTCGGTCTGTCGGTCGGTCGGTCCGTCCACCAGGTGGTTTCCGGATGATAACTCAAGAACGCTTAGGCCTAGGATCATGAAACTTCATAGGTACATTGATCATGACTCGCAGATGATCCCTATTGATTTTGAGGTCACTAGGTCAAAGGTCAAGGTCACTGTGACCCGAAATAGTAAAATGGTTTCCGGATGATAATTCAAGAACGCTTATGCCTAGGATCATAAAACTTGATAGGTAGATTGATCATGACTCGCAGATGACCCCTATTGATTTTCAGGTCACTAGGTCAAAGGTCGAGGTCACAGTGACCCGAAATAGTAAAATGGTTTCCGAATGATAACTCAAGAACGCTTATGCCTAGGATCATGAAACTTCATAGGTACATTGATCATGACTCGCAGATGACCCCTATTGATTTTCAGGTCACAAGGTCAAAGGTCAAGGTCATGGTGACCCGAAATAGTAAAATGGTTTTCGGATGATAACTCAAGAACGCCTATGCCTAGGATCATGAAACTTCATAGGTGCATTGATCATGACTGGCAGATGACCCCTATCGATTTTCAGGTCATTAGGTCAAAGGTCAAGGTCACAGTGACAAAAAACATATTTACAAAATGGCTGTCACTACAACTGAGAGCCCATATGGGGGGCATGCATGTTTTACAAACAGCCCTTGTTGAAGTAGTTTTCATCTGATCTTCACCTAATTTTTTCAGAAGTTGTGTCTCAATGATATGTTGGTCAAGTTCGAATATGGGTCATGCCAGGTCAAAAACGAGATCATGAGGTCACATAGTGCATTTCAAGCATTTAGCATGCTGTCCGCTCTCTAATTGAAGTAATTTTCATCTGATCTTCACGAAATTTAGTCAGAAGTTACAGCTTAATGATATCTAGGTCAAGTTCAAATATGGGTTATGCCGGGTCAATAACTAGGTCTCGAGGTCACTTAGTGCATTTCAAGAATTGAGCATGGTGTCCAAAACCTTTCAACGAGCATATCTTGTGAAAGTTTAGCACTCTTGTTACAGGTTTTTTTTAGCAGAAGGGGATTTCTACATTGCTTGCAAGGCTGTCAAAAACTCGTTTATAAAAATCTATTTGCCTGTTTATTGCTTATTGTTGGAAATTTGTTTTCAGAAGTAACGGAATCCATCAGCACTGATTCCAGAGTTGTAAATATGAAACATAATGATGGTGATGATGAAGAAAATGAGGATGATGATGAAGATGATGATGATGAAAACAGTGATGATGATAATTATGATGAAGAAGAGGAAGAATTGAGTGATGCAGATGATGACAGTCTTGATGACCCATTTGAGAAAGAAATCAGGGAGCGATATGAGAAGTGGAAAGTGGAGGTTTGTTTGAAGGAACGAGAGAAGGAAGTGCTGAAGATGACGACAGTACATTGTGGAAAGGAATCCGATGGTTGAACAGTTTAAATACCTACCTAAATCCATGGCAACGACGTTGAGGAGTTGGGAATAGGGCGGGTATTCTTGATTCATGATGAAAGGCTCAGGCAAATTTGGGATGACACTTAAGGCATAGGCATTTAGCCCTGTTTTCCCACAATAAGGCTCTGTATGTATGGATGGATGGATGGATGTGTATGTCAATGGATTGATAGATGGTCCAGCAAGTCCTTAACATTAAATGTATACACATTATGGAATAATTAGCACATTTAGTCCAATCAGGTGAATGATTTGTTGCGCTCTTGGTTCTCTTGCAATTAAAAATATTTTTATAAATTATGGACTTTTGTTTTCGTATTTTGCATTTAGCATAATTAATTTTCGCAATAGTGAAAAAAGTTCCTTGTATATCATTTTTCCAGGTGTCTGTTTAGCAGAGTTCACGGGTCAGAGTCCCTTCGATAAACTAAAGGACCACTACTACAACAAACTGACCCACAAAGACTTCAAGAACAGCTTCTTCAAGGCTGGTTGCCCTTGGTTACAGGAGTCGACAGAGTGCGTCGCGTGCGGACGCCATTTCGGCCACTGCTGTTCGCTCATGCAGCACATGTTTGACAAGTCTCGTCGCGTTGATGTCGAAGGCGATCAACATCGGATGATGACCATGAAGGGCGTTGTAGAACCCATCTGCTGTAAGTATTTCACTAAAAGATTTGCGTTCTGTGGACACTGGGCTTGATGCATGTGAAAATTGTATTTGGACTTCACCAAATAAATATTATTTCGTACACCACCTTCATCCATTAAAAAAATCAATCAATGAAATAAGTGTGGCTATGACTTAAGCCAAATTTTCTTAAGTCAAACTTATCTATTTTCGACAAATTTGGGCCTGGTGGCTAGTTAAATTGCAGAGTTTTCCAGAAGAATTTGAGCAGCCAGTTATATATTCAAAGTAGCCGGCGACTAAGCAATAAAACGGAAGTATTTATGCCATTTTAATTGATATTTTGGGAAAAAGTAGGTGGCATCTAGATTGAAAGTAACCTGTGAAATCGCCAGCTGCCGGTACTTACGGAGAACACTGATGTTAAGCCTTGTCGAAGCAATTACGGGAATACAGCCCCTTATTGTTCAGAAGGGATCTGCAATGACACACCATATAGGCATGGAGGAAAACAATATAAAAAAAACATACTACTTGCATGTTAAGTTATTTGTAAGAATTGGGTAAAATATATTTTTTCACATGAAATCAATAAAACAATTTACGGTAAAATGAGGAATTAATTGATTTTTATGGATGCGTTCTTCCACATCTACGCAGATCATGGTGTTGTCTTTTGAGATCATAGAAATGATGTACGAGATAACTCTAGAGTATAGGGGCCTGGTTGCACAAAACTGAAACAACTAGTTAAGGTTACAGTCTGTAACCTTCGCACCCAAATAGAAATAATTTTAAAATAAATGTTATTATCAAGCATTTTCCAATTCCCCATGCAAAGAAATGTGTTTTCAATTAACACATATATTAAAGGGTTAACTTTAAAGTCACATAAATAACTTGATAAAACAAGCGATGTGTTTGTGAAACACTATGTCCCCATATATTTGACCTTTGACCTTGAAGGATTACGTTGACCTTCCACCACTCAAAATGTGCAGCTCCATGAGATACACATGCATGTCAAATATGAAGTTGCTATCTTCAATATTGCAAAAGTTATGGCAAAATGTGAAGTTGGAGCCAACAAAGCAACAAACCAACAGACTGGGCAAAAACAATATGTCCCCAACCATAGTGGTGGGGGATATCAAAAATTAACAGCTGTTAGCTTAAATGGATATTTCAAGTTTTGAGCAGTCCCAGATCTTACTGATTATGTTATGATCCATAAAGATGTTGCAAAATATTAATGAACTGACTTTCATCCAAGGGTTTTTCTGATATTAAAAAAAGGCCGTAAATCGGACCCAATCCCGAGACAAACACATCCAATCCCAAACAAAACTTGTTTAAAAAAGAAGTGTCTAATGATTATTATAACTCTTTTTAAGCTCACCCTAGCACAACGTGCTCATGGTGAGCTTTTGTGATCGCCTTTTGTCCGTTGTGCGTCATCCTTCGTCAACATTTTGCCTTGTGAATACTCTAGAGACCACCTTTATTGTCTGATCTTCATGAAATTTCGTCAGAACATTTGTCCCATTGATACCTCGACTGAGTTCTAAACTGGGTCATGCTGGGTCAAAAACTAGGTCACAAGGTCAAAAAAAAGAAAACCTTGTGAACACTGTAGAAGTCACATTTGATGCCCAATCTTCATGTAACTTTGTCAAAATGTTTGTCTAAATGATATGTTGGTTGAGTTCAAAAATGGTTTCGGTCAGTTGAAAAACATGGCCGCCAGGGGGCGGGGCAGTATTCCTTATATGGCTATAGTAAAACCTTGTTAACACTCTAGAGGCCACATTTATTATCCAATCTTCATGAAATTTGGTCGGAAGATTGGTCTCAATGATATCTTGGATGAGTTCGAAAATGGTTACGTTTACTCGAAAAACATGGCTGCCAAGGGGCGGGGCTTTTTTCCTTATATGGCTATATACATGTATGGCTATAGTAAAACCTTGTGAACACTCTAGAGGCCACATTTATTGTCCAATCTTCATAAAAATTTGGTCAGAAGATTTGTCTCAATGATATCTTGAAAGAGTTCTAAATTGTTTACATTTGCTTGAAAAACATGGCCGCCAAGGGGCGAGACATTTTTCCTAATATGGCAATATATGGCTATAGTAAAATCTTGTCAACACTCTAGAGGCCACATTTGTTTCCGATTTTCATGAAACTTGGTCACCCCAATAATATCTTGGATGAGTTCAAAAATGATGCTGGTTGGTTGAAAAACATGGCTGCCAGGGGGCGGGGCATTTTTTCTTTTATGGCTATAGTAAAACCTTGTAAACACTCTAGAGGCCACATTTATTTTCTTATCTTCATGAAACTTGGTCAGAAGATTTGTCCTAATGATATCTTGGATGAGTTCGAAAATGGTTTCGGTTGCTTAAAAAACATGGCCACCAGGGGGCGGGTATTTTTCCTAATATGGCTACATGTATATATCATGCTTTAGTAAAACCTTGTTAACACTCTAGAGGCCACATTTATTGTCCGATCATCATGAAACTTGGTCAGATGATTTGTCCCAATGATATCTTGGATGAGTTCAAAAATGGTTCCGGTTGGTGGAAAAACATGGCTGCCAAGGGGGCATCACATGGCATTTTTCCTTATATAGCTATAGTTAAACCTTGTAAACACTCTAGAAGCCATATTTATTGTACGATCATCATGAAACTTTGTCAGAAGATTTGTCCCAAAGATATTTTGAACAAGTTCGAAAGTGGTTCCAGTTGCTTGAATAAACATGGCCACCAGTGGGCGGGGCATTTTTCCTTATATGGACTTATGAATCTTCATGAAACTTTGTCAGTATATTTGTTTAAATGATATCTTGGATGTGTATGAAAATGTTTCTGGTCTGTTGAAAAACGTGGCTGCCAGGGTGTTCACTAGTTATGAAAGTTGGTAAGAACATATTGTTCTAGTGACATCTTGGGCTGCACAGAACAGGTCAGTTCCTTTGAATCTCAGGTGAGCGACTTTGAGCCTTTCAGGCCCTCTTGTCATAAACATATAACAAAGTATATAGCTATAGCTGTCAAGTGATTAGCATTCTTTCCGAATATGGCCAGGAAAAGGCCTGATGTGTAAATTTTTATGTCCCCCACTATAGTAGTGGGGGACAAATTGTTTTTGCCCTGTCTGTTGGTCTGTTGGTCTGTCTGTCTGTCTGTTTGCGACAACTTTAACATTTTGCAATAACTTTTGCTATATTGAAGATAGCAACTTCATATTTGGCATGCATGTGTATCTCATGAAGCTGCACATTTTGAGTGGTGAAAGGTCAAGGTCAAGGTCATCCTTCAAGGTCAGAGGTCAAATA
The DNA here is from genome assembly GCF_020536995.1 of Dreissena polymorpha. Classification (NCBI taxonomy): domain Eukaryota; kingdom Metazoa; phylum Mollusca; class Bivalvia; order Myida; family Dreissenidae; genus Dreissena; species Dreissena polymorpha. The sequence continues at coordinate 51,499,759 of NC_068369.1, forward strand.
TATGTGGCCAAAATCGCTCATTTTATGAATACTTTTGCAATATTGAAGATAGCAACTTGATATTTGGCATGCATGTGTATCTCATGGAGCTGCACATTTTGAGTGGTGAAAGGTCAAGGTTAAGGTCATCCTTCAAGGTCAGAGGTCAATTATATGTGGCCAAAATCGCTCATTTTATGAATACTTTTGCAATCTTGAAGATAGCAACTTGATGTTTGGCATGCATGTGCATCTCATGGAGCTGCTCATTTTGAGTGGTGAAAGGTCAAGGTCAAGGTCATCCTTTAAGGTCAGAGGTCAAATATATGTGGCCCAAATCGCTTATTTTATGAATACGTTTGCAATATTGAAGATAGCAACTTGATATTTGGCATGCATGTGTATCTCATGGAGCTGCACATTTTGAGTGGTGAAAGGTCAAGGTCAAGGTCATCCTTCACAAGGTCAAGGTCATCTTACAATGTCAAACATCATATAGGGGGACATTGGTGTTTCACAAACACATCTTGTTTTTGATGAAAAACATCCCAATTCAATCCATTTTGTTGATAGAAATTCCCAAATATATCAATTATCGATTTAAAAAATCCCAATTTATGAAGACTCCTTTTCCCAAAATGGCTAGAACAAGAAACCGTCGGAGACTGGTGATGCTCCCCAAAGATTTTTTTGTCACAATATTGCACTATATATTCAGATAAAAGGAAACGTCTTGAGGGCCCAGTAGTTTGGGGGACAATAATTTTTTTATAGAAAATTTCAAAGGGCCATAACTCTGTGAAAAATCATCCAACCAGAACCCGCTGATAATATGCACATCTCCTCTTAGTAGTGAAGCTTCCCATAGTTTCATTGAATTCCGGTCATTAGTTGCTGAGAAATAGCCCGGACAAAAATTGTGCACGGACGGACAGACAAAGCGGAGATTATATGCTCCCCCCAAAATAAATTTTGAGGGAGCATAAAAACCCCTGACATCTATTCCACCACATTTTACAGATCATGACGTAGTCCATAAAGACCTGAAGAAGCTACAAACGGAGATTGGTGACACTCTGCTACAGGACACTCGCGAACAAGACTTTCAGGAAATGCTTGGGTATGTATTGAAAGCTAATGGCTAAATCAAACTTGAAAAATGTATAGCACATCAAGTGGGCGTTGTAGAATTGTCTATATGTATTTATTTATAGTGAGCAAATAGGGAATCGCACTTTATGTGAATATTCCTAATAATTGGAAATAGCCTAGGTGATAACTTTAAATAGCAGTGTGGATTTTCTTAATGTAACACTCCAAATTGAAATTGACCAGTTGATTCAATTTTTTTTAAATTTCAAAAAAAAATGTTGATACTGGTAACTGTGTTAACCAATTATTTGTTTATATTTTTAAAGGTTGAACCAACCCAAATGGCTACATTATTAGATTGAAAACTGTAAACCTTTGAAAAATAACCAAAAGGCATGGCTAGACATTTCTTTCTACTTGCTAATTGTAATTTTGTCTTTGTTTTTATTATACCACATTGAAACGGTGTAATGTTCTTTCTTAATAAGAATCTTCTTGAAAAGTTAGCTACGATAATTGGATCTCTCACACACCATGATGAGGGACATATTGATGAGCTGCTGTTAATAGTTTGCTTTGTAAGGAAGTTTGATGGTCTGTCCATCATTTCTGGCAGGTAACTATTGTGAATGATTAGTCTGCGCAATAAAAATCATATGACGATGAAATGTTGCACGCAAAAACCTGCCCTTTTTATAAGGCCTCTGTCATTGTTTATTTGACAATATTCAACTTTAATGTGAACATGTTTTTTTAAATAATATGAGCTTCTGGGAAACTGGTCTTGATGCATGTGCTTAAAGTGTCGACCAAGATAAGCCTAGGCAGTCCTAAAGTGTTGACCAAGATAAGCCTAGGCAGTCCTAAAGTGTCGACAAAGATAAGCCTAGGCAGTCCTAAAGTGTTGACCAAGATAAGCCTAGGCAGTCCTAAAGTGTTGACCAAGATAAGCCTAGGCAGTCCTACAGTGTCGACAAAGATAAGCCTAGGCAGTCCTAAAGTGTCGACCAAGATAAGCCTAGGCAGTCCTAAAGTGTCGACCAAGATAAGCCTAGGCAGTCCACAAAGGCTAATCAAGAAAAAACTGTGTTTGCTTTTATGGTATTGTTTTAAGGAGTTCTCTTCTTAGGGAAAATCCAGTTTAGACAGAGAGTGTCGGAGCTGATAAGCCTGTGTGGACTACACAGGCTAATCTGGGAGGACACTATGCGCATACATCAAATTATGTTCTTCCCAAGTGAAGATCATGCAATTTTGAGCTCAAAGTTCATGCCTCAGATTGTGACAGCTCTTTAGAAGACTAATGATTAGTCAGATATAATAATAATGTTTCTACAATGTTATTGAATATAATTTTGTTAAATGTTTTGTCTTCATGGATTTGAAACCATATTTTTCATATTTGTTATATTTCTGATCTGTGATGTAGGATTGTCACTTAAAAAAAATTATTGCACAAACTATTTCAACAACTGGGAGGTAATAGGTTTGATCCCTACTCATAGCTTTCTGTATATCACTCCCATAGACACAAAGAACTAGTTCTACCCAGGGAACTGACTTGGGAGGGCTTAAATAAGCCTTAGGCTTTCGATGCAATAAAGTGGAAATAAATAGTTAACTAATCTATTTCAGGTTTGCCATGATGGCTTCTCGTGCTATGCGCTGCCCAAACCTGTTCGGTGATTCAGACTTGGACGACTCTGATGACTACGACAAGTACGACGAATACTTGGGCAGCGACGAGTACCAGCTTCTTTGTCAGGGGATCAAACGCTGGGACCCTGAGGCTGGCGCTGCACTGGCGGTGCTTAATGGGTGGTAGTTACTTGCTCCGTGACAGTTTTGTGATCCATTGTGGACTAGGGATGGGAAACATCGGCTTCAACACAGTTTTGTGGATAATTGTGGACTAGAGCTGTGAATCTTTTACACTGACAGTTCAATTGTCAAAAGACTAGGGTGTGGAGTGACAGTTTGGTGATCATTTGTGGACTAAGGCTGGGAATCTTTGACACTGTGACTGTTATAAGGTCAAAAGAAACGGGTTGGGAATATTTCACACTCACACAAATTTTGTGAAAAACAGGCCAGGGTTTCTGCCACTGTAGCTATTTTGTTGTGATTTACAAACTGCGGCTGGAGATAAGCTGCCTGGTGAATATTTGGTGCTGTAATGTTGTAGAACTATGTTTCAGTATTTAAAAATTAATCTGTTATTTTGTTTGTTTATTGTGCAAGACATAACATTTTGCTGTTCAATAATACTTCTTACATGCATGTTGGAATTATGTTTCAAAATAAATTTTTGCATCAAATTTTGTTCATTGAAATACAGTAAGTAATATCAACGTGAAAATTTGCTCAAATCTCGCTAACAGTTGGTGTGTCTGAGAGAATTTAACAGTTTTTGCCAAAATTCTGAGCTTTGTAACGTTAAGGCTCTCAAACCCAAACTATTCACAAAAATAATTCAAATCTCCTCTCAGACTGTGAACATTTGTTCTGTTAACAATATCTATTAGTGAGAGTAATCAAATAAAGGCAACATGTAACAACGTCAATCAAAATTTTGCAGTCACCTGCGGTTTTCAGTGTCAACCAGAGTTAGGGTATGGCATCAACCATGGAAACGAAAGATCAACCAGGGTTTCTGTGTGAACCTGGGGTAATGAGTTGTGTTAACCAGAATAATGATAAGCCATCAACTATGGAAAAGAAATATCAATCAGGGTTATTGGGTGAACCAGGAAAGTGGATCATCTAGGATGAGGGAATGAACCAGGCCTAAAAGGTCAATCAGAGCTAGTGTCAACAAATGGGTCAACCAGGATTATGGTGTTAACCAAGCCCAGGGTTTGTAAGGGTTAGTGGTTTAACCACGGCTAGAATATTGTCTCAGAAAATGGAGTAATTCAGGATTGGGGGTTCAACCGAATTGAGGGGGTCAACCACAGCAAGAAGGGTCAACCATGGCCGAGTCTCATGTTGAACTAGGGAGTTAACCAGGTCTAGGGTTTCAACCAGCATTTGGGGGTCAACTAGGGCTAGGGGATTAATTTAGGACCAGGGAGTGAACTAAATTGAGGGAGTCAACCACAACTATGAGGTATACCAGGACCAGCATAGGGGGGGTCAACAGGTACTCGTGCATCTAGCATGGCTAACTTGTATCTGAAAGTAGGTATACTGAGGTTCAAGGCTACCTAGAACAAGTCCCAGGACTACAAGCTGGGTCAACTACAGCATCCCAGGGATCCATTAGCCATAATTAGGGTTCCCATGGCAACAAAGGGATCAACCAGTTTCACAAGACAAAGCGAGTCACTTTTAGTTCACAAGCAGCACTATCATGTGGGAACTGTTTTGGTACCCCCTGGGTCAACCAGGATCAAAGTGTAGTATCTTATACCGACAGTACTTGCCAAATTGACCCCTTATGACAAGACATCAGTAGGGTATCAAAGTACATTTGCCAAACTACTGCTGCTTGTTAAATTCAAGGGCCCTACATGATTTGCTGATCAAAAAACTTGCTGGTAAATTTCAATAAGCCTGATGTAATGTATGTTCATTTTTATTTTAACTTTTATATATCAACAAAATACGTTTTTGAATTTATAAATATATGCAATGGGAGAAAAGGGCGAATTTCATAAAAATATGTAAATTGTACATTGCGCAACACTTAGCAGTTTCAATCATTTACATTATTTAAAAGTTAGTGGCATTCAAACAACATGTTGACGCTATTTCTATTTAACAAGTTTTTGCTGAAACACCACTTTTAGATCATCTACATTTTGTCGTTTTTGCGACTCGTCACCAGTTGAGCACTTCCGTTTCTTGCTCCCATGCAACTACATGTCGTTGTTTATTTTGTTTGTTAACGAAATCGAAGCGTGACACTTCGTGCGAAACTTACGTCCTTAGAAAATGCATTGTAGGAATGTTTTGGTTAAAGTTACCGGTGGTTACTTTGCGGTATATCGTGTTTATACAATCGAGTTACCTTGAAGGTTACTATACCTGGATAACCGCGAACTTACCAAGGTTTGAAAGTTACCGAGCGGTAACTTTAACAAGCGTTTATACAATTGGGTGCAGAAAACAAAAGTAACTACCGGTACGTTACCAGTCAAGTGACAGAGTGCGTAACATTCAACCAAACTGGCCCACAGCTGTATAACAAATGGTTTGACGAAAAGAAAAGTATCTCGACTCAATGAATGTGTTCAATCAATAAAGCAACTTGAGGGTAACTTTATAACATGGGTAGAAAGAAAAGAATTATTCATCTGTAAACTTGATTAATTTGTTAATAGGCCAATATTGGGATTTGATTTTTATTTTATTTTGGCAATGCAGCAGGTTTGAACAGCATTATAAAACAGTAAATAAAGAAACCTCAAAATGCGTAATTTCAATAGGGGTCATCTACTGTCCAAGGCCAATGCACATGGGAAGTATCAAGCCAATCGGTAAATTCTTTGACATTTATTGATCGGAAACGATTTTTACACTCAGTGTGATAGTTACAGTACAGCCAACGCGGAACAAACATAATCTGCGGTCACGCCACGAACAGAACGTTAGTACTCGGCAGCCCCGTCGTGGTTTCACGCGGCGTATCGCGAGACACGCGGCATCAATCCGCGCAATGACGCGGAGTCTGTATTAACCTTCTCGTACTTTCGCGGCATGTGTAGTGACGAAACCTAGATTTACACTTCTTTCATAGTTATTATTTTAACGTTTTAAAAAGCGGATATGATTTTTATATGATGCTTTATAGACTATTTATATAATATCACATCCTCAAATATATTCGACACGTAATGGGCCTAAACAAATTATCGTTTAATTAATTACGCACAACTGTAAATGTTTTGTTCGATTCTCAAATGAGCATTATTCAATTTGTAATCCGAAACACGCTTCCGAATTTTAATGCTAACGCGACAATTAAACAATTAAATGCTAGCGTCAAATAAACAGTGCTTTATCCTTTGTCTCAATAAAAAGCGCGCGAAAATCATACAGACATGTAGAACGCCACATGGAAAGTGTGGGAGTATTTTGTGTTGTATAAAAACATGAACATCACATCACGCCAGGCGGTTTACGCGTGTTTAGTGGAAAAAAACAACGCCCCAACTTTAAATAGAAACAAATGCCAAAATTTATTTGACACTTTAGAAAAATGTCCAATGTTTGTATTTCTTGAAATTCATGAGAATTTTTATCTTAAATATTAACCAGAATTTGCTTTAAAACTGGAATATACAGGATTATCGGGTAATGAGTAGCGACGGGAAAAATAGTAAGTATGCAGTAATAGATACATTTAATTAATTATGATTTTAATATTATGATAATTGATCTTTTAAAATTTATTGACTAATAATAATTTTTCAAAGATTTTTGTTTTATGATGCCCATCGATTCGGCGTCATGTCGCAGATAGCGGCTTGCCTCGACGGACAGATGCGAAGCATCGTGGCGAAATGCGACATGCCGCCGCACTCATGCCGACTCGGCATCGACTAGTTGCGCCTTAACTCCGCGGATTGCGAAATATGTTTGTTCCGCATTGGCTGTACTGTACCTTGACCATTGACCTAGTGATCCCAATTTCAATATGGGTCATCTACTGTCCTAGGCCAATGCACATGTGAAGTATCAAGCCAATCGGTAAATTCGTTGACGAGTTATTGATCGGAAACGATTTTCACACCAAGTGTGATAGTGACCTTGACCTTTGACCTAGTGGCCCCAATTTCAATAGAGGTCATCTACTGTCCAAGGCCAATGCACATGTGAAGTATCAAGCCAATCGGTCAATTTGTTGACGAGTTATTGATCGGAAACGATTTTCACACTTAGTATGATAGTGACCTTGACCTTTGACCTAGTGACCCCAATTTCAATAGGGTTCATCTACTGTCAACGGCCAATGCGCATGTAAAGTATCAAGCCAATCGGTCAATTCGTTGACGATTTATGGGTCGGAAACGAACTGGTCTACCAACAGACAGACCGACCGACAGACAGCAAAACAATATACTCCTTCTTCTTCAAAGAGGGGCATAATAATAAAATAAACAAACACAATCTTTCACTCATATTTTTTTTTCAAATCAGGATGAGGATTACACACTTGTCTTCTGCTTAATGAATTACTTTCATATTGACCAATCAAGGAATTGTACACAAACACATTGGAAAATGACCAATACCAAATTCCTTTTTTTTCCCAAAAAATTTGAAGTCCACAAATGTAAGTGTCCACAAAAAGATTATTCCCCGTCTGCAGTACTTCTGACCTTCATGTTACGATCTGGACCTTTAGTTTCAGTGATTTGTCTACTTCTGAATTTGTTTCCATGACATTAATTTTTCATAAACGTCCTTTCATGGTTATGGAAGAAAACGACTGGGCCCACACCTTTGACCTTGTGCACATCTCTCATTGACTTCATTGACCTTAAATCATCTTAACTTAATGTAAATGCTTCAAATGGTATTCGAAAGCTGAATCAGACACAACAATAGAGAGGCTATTATCATTAAAGTATGACTTTGACCTTAACCTGGCTTGACTAATTCTTCATGGACTTCTGTTCATGACCTTAACATTTGATGTGAGTTTCTGGAAATTCATGATAGGGTAAAACAGTGTAACGAATACAACAAAAATTCAAATAAAGGAAATTACTTTAAATCCCTGTCCCACTTTGCAGCCCAATATTATAGATACTTTCAAAATTACTATTTAAAGTCTGGAATGACTTTTCAATGAGTTATCTTTGGAATTATTATTTCACATAAACCTGAATACCCTATCCCCCTCTGGGACATAATTGGTTATTCATTACTCTGTATCATCTAGACGCTCCATACAAAATTACCATAAGCATAGCAAGCGCCAAGTGATTGAAAACAATCATACAAATTTTAAAATGATACAAATTAATTAAAAAATTGATTTAATGTGAAAACTATCCATTAATAATAGAATAGCAGATATTATTATTATTGAATAAGTTTTCCAAATAACAAGAGTTTGCCAAGCAATATTGTCCCCTACCGGTTAAACTCCACCATTGTTAGTAAAAAAAATAATTATTTTTTTAAATATTTGTTGCCATAGCAACCAGAATTCTCCATATTGCCATCTATCCATGTTTCAAGTTTCATGAAAAAATATGAAGAACTTTTAAAGTTATCGCAGAAACCAGAAAAGTGTGACAGACTGACAGACTGACTGACACATGGAGCGCAAACCATAAGTCCCCTTCGGTTTCACCGGTAGGCGACAATAAATTCTATCCGAGCCACTAAAATAGCAAACAGAAATAAATAGATTTATTGTTATACATGTAATAAATCACATTCTAAAAAGTGTCATTTAAGTAAAAAAAAACAATGTCTCTTATATTGATTTTTAAAATGCACAGTGTTCAAAGAACAAAGTTAAACATTATTTGTTATACACTTAAGACAGACTTCTAAGACTTACCAAGTTAGCAACAAACAACATTAAATAAAAAAAGAACAAGAGCACCGCATAACGGGTGCCAGGCTCGGCTGCGGGTGCAGTTTTGAACAAGAGCTGTCAGAAGATAGCACGCTCGACTTTTCGAGTGCTTGACAGTATAACGTAAGCCATTATAGGGGAAATTGTTCATATTCAATAAAGTCAAGGTAATATAGTCATATTCTAACTGAAAGAGGACCATAATTAAAATATATTAATCACTTATGTTTTAAAGAAGTGGTACATTATAGACGATTCTGAGTTCAGGTATATTTTCCACAATCTATTGAACATATGTAAAGACATAAAACAAACTAATAAGATTATATTTCAAGTTTGATAGCAATAGCGTGGGTGGGATGGTTAGACGGTCTTTAAAAAATAAAATATTAAAAATAAATATTTGTTGTTTTTTTTTACCATGTTGACAAAAAAAAAATGTGTGGGGGGGAGGGGGTGAATAGGGGGAATAATGTGGGGGTGTGGTCATTTATTAGAGGATATTTCAAAAATAAGAAAAAAAAGGAAAAAAAAAATTGGGGGGATGGATCTCGGGAGCGTGGGGGATGGTTTGGGTGGAGTCCATTGTGGTATGTCAGGTAAGTGTTGTTTGGTTAAAGAATGAATCAAATCTAATCCTAAATAAAGAAGTTATGGCAATTTAAGCATAATTCATTAATTAACCTTGAGATTCAATGTCATTCAAAGGTCAAGTTCAAATTCAACTTGCCAGGTACAGTACGCTCATGATAGTAAGAAATTTTTTGAAGTTCGGAAGCAATAGCCTTGATACTTTAGAAGTAAAGTGCATCTAAACACAACATTTAACAAAATATTCAAAGTTACTAAGTCAAAAAAGGGCCATAATTCCGTCAAAATGCCAACCAGAGTTATGCAACTGGTCCTGTACAGACCTCTTATGATAGTTAGCAAGTGTTCCAAGTCTGAAAGCAATAGCTATGATGCTTTAGGAGTAAAATGGACCAATACACAAAACTTAACCAAATTTTCAATTTTCTAAGTATAATAGGGGCCATAATTCTGTCAAAATTCCAGTCAGAGTTACATTACTTTGCCTGCACAGTCCCCTTATGATAGTTAGTAAGTGTTGCAAGAATGAAAGCAATAGCTTTGATACTTTAGAAATAAAGTGGACATAAAAATTAACACAAAACTTAACAAAAAAATTAATTTTCCAAGTATAAAAAGGGGCATAACTCTAAAAATAATGCTGACAAGAGTCATGCACCTCAACCTACACAATTGTCTTGATGCCATTAAGAAGTATTCCAAGTTTGAGTTAATTATCTTTGATGGTGTTAAAGTTATTTGACTTAAAAAAACAAACTTAACCAACGCAGAAAGCAATGGCGATGCCGGGGCGAGTAGTATAGCTCTCATTTTTCTTTGAAAAGTGAAGCTCATATTTTTATTTTATTTTTTTAGGTCACAGTGACCTTGACCGAGTGACCCAAAAATGGGTGCGGCATGAAGAACTCGTCAAGGTGCAGCTACATATGAAGTTTCAAAGTTGTAGGTTGAAGTACTTTGATTTTAGAGCCAATGCTCAAAACCTTAACAAAATGTTAAGGTTTTAGCACAACGCGGACGGCGGACAGCAGACGTCGGACGACGAGCTGGCTATGACAATACATCGGGTTTTCTCCGAAAACAGCCGAGCTACATATAACTTTAATTTTAGAACAAGAGATGTGTTTGTCAATAACACAATGCCTCCAACTGCGCAGCTTTGATTGATTGTTTTTTTTTATCATTTGGCAGGTACAGATAATTATCTCCCTTTAAAGCTTATTACTGCCCTTGGATTTGTTTTTTTTTAACTTTCACCTTGAAGGATGACCTTGACCTTTCACCACTCAAAATGTGCAGCTCCAGATACACATGCATGCCAAATATCAAGTTGCTATCTGAAACAACATAGAAGTTATGAGCATTTTTCGAAACCTTAACGAAAATTGTGACAGACAGACGGACGGACGGACAGTCCGATCACTATATGACCTCTTTCGGGGGCATAAAAATATGTGTATCCATATTTCAAAATCATTCTTGCAATTTAACATACACTATTACATTTACTGCTATTGTTACTTTCATCACCTTATTCTGCACATATACAAGTTGTACTATATTAAAAAATATTGTTGCATTGTATTAAAACAATTATTTACAGCTATTGTAATTTATATCACTTATTATAGTACAAATAAGATACAGGTATAATAAGCTATTTCACTTTGTACACCAGGATCTTTTTGTGCTCCCACTGTCCCACAATAATGGAGTCAGTAATTCTGTTGTAGCAGACTGAAATTGGCCTCTTAACTCCATCCCTCTGGGTAGCAAGAGTGGCCAGCTTCATACTACCCTTACTATCCACCTGTATGATATTTTTTGAATCCCGTCCACACACAAGCACCTGGCCTGCAGGTGTCACATGTAAACCAGTCAGAAATGTTACTGCAGGGTCCATAAAGGTGGCAAGGATTGATCCATCCTTGGCCAGAGTGAGCAGCTTGTGCTGTTTGGGGCTAGTGATATACAACTTGTCACCTGTAGGGCTCACTGCACAACGTGATACTGCGAAACAGAATACATCATTACAATCTTTTGACATAATTATGGGTGTAAATTACAAAACCATACAGTATAAATGTATGTCTGCAAATGCTTGCAGCTATGTTTGTCACTTTTACTTTAGTTCAAAAACAACCAATAATGAAACTTTCATGTCTCGTTCTTTTTCACCAGTTACCAAAGAAGGATGTAAAAATTAAAACCACATACAAATATTTTTTTCATTTCCTATTTGTTGTGTTGTTGGCAACAAAGTATTGTATGCAAAATATTGAAACAATTTCATTCAATATTTAGCATATTACACTTGAATGTTTATTTGATAACAAAATATAACAAGAGTGCCAAACTGTCACAAGCTACGCCCGTTCGAAGGTTTTGGACACCATGCTCAATGCTTGAAATGCACTTAATGACCTCGAGACCTAGTTATTGACCCGGCATGACCAATACTTGAGCTTGACCTAGATATCATTTAGATGTAACATCTGACTAAATTTGGTGAAGATCAGATGAAAACTACTTCAATTAGAGAGCTGACACTATGCTAAATGCTTGAAATGCACTATGTGACCTCATGACCTCGTTTTTGACCCGGCATGACCCACACTCGAACTTGACCTACATATCATCTAGACACAACTTCTGACCAAATAATGTGAAGATTAGGTGAAAACTACTTCAATTAGAGAGAGGACACCATGCTAAATGCTTGAAATGCACTAAGTAACCTCGTGACCTAGTTTTTGACCCGGCATGACCCATGTTTGAACTTAATCTACATATCATCTAGACACAACTTCTGACCAAATTTGGTGAAGATCGGGTGAAAACTACTTCAATAAGAGAGTGGACACCATGCATAATCCTTGAAATGCACTAAGTGACCCCGTGACCTAGTTTTTGACCCGGCATGACCCATATTTGAACTTGACCAAGATATTGTCTAGACACAACTTTTGACCAAGGTTGGTGAAGATCGGATGAAAAATATTTCAATTAGAGAGCGGATACTGCTGTGGACGCCGCCCGCCCGCCAAGGGTGACACTATAATACGTCCCGTTTTTAAAAACAAGCGTATAAAAACAGGTCAGAAGAAGTGATTTTCACAGTAATGCACTTTCTTTTCATAAACCCTGTTGTGTAGTGACACTCAATATGCATTTTTATGCATCAGCATAAACAGTTTTAAGAGTAAAACTGAAAATGTTTGAGTCTCCAGGGATCGGGATAAAGGTGCGCAGTGCGTTCTTTTCCCATTAAACGAAAAACTGCGCATTATTTCCGTAATTCGATGCGCACCATTACGCAATGCCATGCCGGTTGCATAAATCTTATCCATGTATAAGAAAAACTACTCTTACACAATTTATTTGTTGCTTACTCGACTTATGAGATCGTTCATGAAAAATAATCCAGGTAGAAAGATCCCCGCGTCGTCCCGGTAATGTATGCTAAAGTTGTTGTTGTCATGATTTACAACGCAAAACGCCTTATTTGAACTGACGCGAATTAATTTAATAATATTTTTCAACTTCGCTTTTGCTTTATTTTGATAATAAATCCAAAGTTTAATGTTAGCAAGTGTTTTTTACTGGAATTGTAAACATAGTCAGTTAAAGACTTTCAAAAATTTGCACTGAGTGTGAATTGGCAGTTTGACGTCATCAAAGGAAAGCAGCTTACTGTCTGAAGCAATAAAGCGACAAATTTCTCACCGACAAAATTGGCTTCCTTTGTCTAGCAATCAACATACGGAACCAATCGTGTGTTTGTTCCTCAATCGCAATAGTCCAATTTAATAATAGCACGTGCATAGCTCCACCTTTGAACCTTTTGCATTGAACGAGGTGGAGTTGAACGGATAATTGAGCAAGTGTTTTACGCAAGTTGAGTTCAGATTTGCAGAAATTACACAGCCCTAAGAATTGAAATGACAAATACATTTATCAATGATTTTCCGAAATTTACCAATTAGTTCCGATTTACAAACTTTCTGTACAGTTTCTAACTATGCCTATGGCGTACGCCCGTGTTTACAAAATTCCTAAACACATATATCGTAAATAATGGCAGTGTTTTATTGGATTATTTTTAGTAATTATCAAATTCCAAGGTAATACTATTTTTATCTACTATAATATCGGATTTGTTTAATATAATTAACATGTTAAACAATATAGTTGCGTGACAAACTTGGAAATAAATTTGATGGGGTCGCAATATTACTGACACTCAGATTTTCCTATTGTCTGTAATTTTTACCCGAAATAAATCTTGAGAAGTGCCGATTCATTATTGCAAAGTGCCCATTCAACTTTGTAAGCGCCCATTGTTGTTTTCATATATGGGGCAGTAATCCCATCAGAGAAAATATATCCCGATCTCTGAGTCTCTTACTCCTGTAAAAATTAACTTCTACATATGCTTAATGACTCTTTATAATACATTTCTTGTGTATAAAGACAAATCCTACATAATACCTACCTGTCTTTTTATCTGATTTATCTTCGTGCAGTTTGCTGACAAGTGTACATGTATCACTCAGTTTGTACTTGAACAGAGCAGTGCCAGAGGTTACAAACAGGTTTCCCTTTTGGTAGACAATACTATGACAGTAATGTTGAAATTTAAGTATTCTGTCTTTCACCAGCTGGCTATTGTTGACTTTGATAAAAAGGATCTTTGAAGGAGGAAAACCACCGTGTGTGTCCTTTGGACTAACAGCAATACCAAACTCACTGGGAGTGATCTGACAAATGCCCAGTGGCTCATTGAGCTGAGGATCAGATACACTACAGTGACTCACCACCTGGTACGTTTGGCTCAACAGCTTGATGTTACTATTGAACGTGTCTGTAACTAGGACCTGTCCACTAGAAAGAACACATATGTCTCTGATAGTGCATTTGAGTTCACCTTTTGTGCGTACATCATACTCAGACTTCCTGTCTATCCTAATTACTTTGTCTGGATTTTGCATCACTGTCAATGTCATCCCAAGACCTGACAACTTGGAAAGGTACTCCACAATTTCATTATTAGGCTGAAAAGATATTGAAGATTTTACTTCAACAAAGTTCTCCTTCTGATATTTTTCAAACTGCTGAATTTTATCCTTGCATTTAATGCTGGCTATAAGAGATAGTTCCTGCTTGTTTTTATCACCAATGTTGTGAATAGCTTCTCCAAGTTGTTTTAATTCATCTTGAAGAGTGGAACATTTGTCGATATCCCGATCAAGAGGGGCTTGCAGTTTGGTCAGTGTATCTTTCAATTCCTGCATTGCCTTTTGTTCAAGCTTGTTTAAGGCTGCAATTATTTTTTTACGATTTTCCTGTATTTTGTGTAACTGCTCATCATATGAACTTAGCAGAGTCTGAATGCTATCCTCCTGGTTTTCTTGAAGCTCCTTCAGTTTTGCCAAAGTAGTTTGGATGGTAACTGATACTTGTTTCAGGTCTGTGCGGGTATTTTTTACCAAGTCTGATAAAAGAATCACCGTTTTGCATGTCCTGTAAAAAAAATCATATTGTTTTGATAAAAACAAATTTTTCATAAATTAAGCAAAATATTTAATTTTTACAACTTGATCATTTGCAAATCTGGAAATTTTAAGTAACACAAATCTTCATTGATTATCTTTATTAATTGTTTAATAAATGCAGGAAAATGATAACTTATATCATTTACCTCAAACTAGACTCAAGCGTGGTATAGTTTCATGTGTGTACATGTAGTCTTAACCCAAAGTTAGGTTTTAAGTGCATCAGACTATTAAAATTACCCACTTAAAAAGAAGTTCATCAATGAAATAATATTAGGTTATTGATAGCGCAAGAAATGGCGGTTTCTTCAAATAACATTTTTTTATTCCTATTCTTTACACTAATTTTTTGGATAAGTATTAAAGTTCATTTCAAAGCAGTTTAAAACCATACACTTTCTGTCTTTAATGTTTTTATGACAAATGAGATAAAAAAAAATACCTGTGATTCAGAATAGCACATTTATTGCAGCACAGCTGGCTATGGTCTTCGCAAAACATTTCATTGTTTTCTTCTTTATGAACATCACATTTAAGAAGAAAATCTTCCATCTTCTTGGCAACTGGCCATTTCTTCATATCTCCTCTTCCATGAGGGGAATGTTGCGTAAACAACTGGTCATGCAAGTCAATACATTTCCTGCAGAAAAACTTCACGCAGGATTCGCAATAATAATCAGCTGATTCCTCTAGTTTCTTTTCTTCGCAGGTCGAACACAAGAAGTCTTGGACCATGTCAGATCCACTTTCAATGGTGGGTTGCGAAAAGGTTGCCATTTTGTTGACCACTGAAGCTTTTTATCTCTAAATCTTTGATTTTACTCAAATAATAAGGTATCTTGTCTTATTGATTGTCAACAAAACAAAACACACTAATTTAGCTATTGTCCAATGTTTATCAACAAGTGATGTCCAGCTTAACAAAGTCAAACACAAATCAACTTTAAGTTTGTTTGCAAGGTTTTAACTCGGCAACACCCAGAAACGCATTCGGTACCCCTCGCAGATTATCTTAATCGGGCTCGGGAGAAATACGGGTTGAAAGTAGTCCGCCCACGTGATACCATTCTAAGAATGTTACAACAACAAAAACAATAACAACGATGGCGTCAGAATGTGATCTTTGTGTAAATAGCCACAGAGATGTTTATTTAAGTCACGGAAGAAAGCGGGAGGACTTGAAAGCGGCGGACGTTGAATTCTTCCCACTGTATACCAGCGTTATCCAGCGTATATGCGCCAACTGCTGGTCGAAAATATCAAAATTTCGTGCATTCAAACGGTATACACATGATTAAAAAAAAATCTGTCCATTACTTGTACACTCTTTAGACGTAATATTATGCTGATCATGTAGTTATGAAAAATGACTGGCTATTCGAGCAGTCTTGCCAGCTCCTTTTGATAATTTCTGTGCCCCCCCCCCCCCGATTTACAGACGTTTCGCGCCCAAGTCTTTTCGCACCCTAGTTATTTCGCCCCCAAGACGTTTCCGCCCTGGTCGTTTCGCACCTGGTCGTTTCGCCCCCATACTAGCGGAACAATAGTTGTTGAGTAGTTTAATTGATGACCATCGCTTATGTCGAATCCCATTTCCCAATTTGCAGCAAAGTCATCGACATCAATATCGGCCTCTGATCTATGTGTCTGTTCTTTTGTCAAATAATGATGAGAAATTGGGTGAAATATTTGGGTTTTCTTTATGTACGAAATATTGACAAGTATATCAGTAGCGAGTATGCAAACATATCGTTTATCGTTTATTCTTATGACTTTATTCTTACGATAGAAATTAAAAAGGATAATATGTATATTCAAATAATGTATATATGCAATGTTAAGATAAAGTCTGAACAATTAATAATGGGAGGTATTTACAAAACTAAGACCTGGTTAAGATTTATTTAAAGTAGCAAACACACTCAGGGTGGGGTATAATTGGAATCAATAACATGGATAGTCAGACCTGATTAAATTTCAAATAAGAACACATTGAGTCCAGAGTCGGCATATAGATACGAGATTATAAGTAACACTCATGGTCAATAAACAGCACAGATGAAAAGGTCACCTATTGTCTGGGGTACAAAAGTTATAGTACTGACGAAAGTAACAGAATTACTCTATATCAATAAAAATTGATTAGTACCAATATATATTGATTAAATTTTAGTATATCCGCCAAGCAAGTGAATACATGAAAAAGTGTTCCTTCTAGAATATTCTGACGAATCAACCAATGAATAATAACCATACTAGCTGAGGACCAATCAAAAGTTTAAAGGAAAAATATGCAAATTAATTTGGGGACAAAATGGGGATGTTTGGAAGGAGAGGGCACTCCGCGGTAGAGTTAGCGTTTAGACTTGGAGGTGTACGGATCGAGAAAGATACGATCATGTAGCTATCAGACTGTATTTGTATAACCGAAAATATTAAGTATGTTAGACATTAAATTGGACTAGAAACTGATATGTGGTGTTGTTGAATATTTTATCCTATATTATGCAGAGAAATTAAAATAAATAGAGAGGGACCGACTGGTCCCATGCGCGGCACGAGAAAATGGTAGTTAATGCAAAACTCGTCATCTTGGCATTATGCGCATGACGAGATATCGAATGATAGGCTACACACTGGTAATTTAAGAGTAATGAACATTGTTAGTAACTACGTGTCACCTATGAACTATGAACGATTACGGGACACAGGACGTTAAATGGTGCTCGTGAACCAAGGATTCGAACAAAGAAATACTACCACTTACAATTACGAAGCCATGGAAAACAACGCGAAGAAACTCCGTTTCGGCAACTTCTGTAACCAGTAACAACAACCGTGAGCCGGGAACAACGACATCAGACCGCACACATTCTGCAACTTCCGGTGAGTGACTGTTTTATTTCCTAACGCTTGTATCAAAATGGCAAATCAAATAATCCCTGAATTATTTCAAAATTTAAATGAACAAATTAAAGATGTTAAAACCGCCATAAGCACTCAGACTATTTCACAGGTGGTACAATCATTTGATGGAAATTCAAAAGAATTTAAAAATTGGATTAAAAATGTAGAAAAATATGGAACACTTACCAATTTAGATGAGAATAAATTAAAATTTGTTGCTTACCAATCTAGTAAAGGGCTTGTTAGTGATTACATACATCGTTTTTTGACTGATGACCCGACAGGGACATGGACTGATTTAAAGGAACAGCTTAAATTAAGATTTGCAGAAATTCAAGACTCACAATACGCTTTCTCATTATTAAAGACGACTAAACAAAGGACCGACGAAAATGTTCAAATATACGCTGAGCGACTTTTATCTCTTGCGACTGACGCATACGAAAATATTGAAGGAAATTTAGACTATAAAGAAAAACAGTTAGTAGAAATTTTTATCGACGGATTATCAAACGATTATTTGAGACTTAAATTAATGCGCGAAAATCATGCAACGTTATCAAATGCTTTAAAAAGCGCTATACATGAGCAAAGTGTCAGAGCTAGGTTTGAGTTGCGATCACAGGTAAATAGACTTTATAACATTACGACCGATAATATTCAGACAGATATCGATTATATTAGGTCATCTATTGTTTGCACATATTGCAAGAAACACGGTCATTCTATTGAAATCTGTCGCCGTAGGCAACGCGAGATAAGTGCATATACGGTAGGGCGGAAGGGTCATACGATAGATCAAAACGGTAACGGGCGCAATAACGAATATGACAAAAATTGGAAAGATAAAATTGATTGTTGGAATTGTGGTAAATTAGGACACTTTAGTAGAGAATGTACTCAAAGAAAAACGTACATTAATCGAAAAAACTAGGAAATTCTTACCAAAAAGGGGTCTATGGTAAGAATGAAAAAGTCGAGACATATAATATTGCTTTGTGTGGTAGTCCAAATTCTTGTGTTATTTCAACAGGTGGTTATCAATTTAGGAGCTTGATAGACTCGGGCGCTCAAGTCAGCATCGTGAGTAAACGTACTTATGATATGTTAAAACAAAAACCCGCACTGATATTTCAAAAAGTAAATCTAAAGTCGGTAAATGGAAATTCATTACATGTCCACGGAAGTGTAAAATTGAGATTTAAAATAGGGAGCATATATAAAGAGCACATGTTTTTTGTAGTAAGTAACGTTAATAGAAATGTTATTTTAGGAAGAGACTTTTTACAAGATAATGGTGTCCGTTTATACTTTGATTTAGGATGTTTGAGGATTGATAACTGTTATGTACCTCTAGAAGAAGATGTACATCTTTCAACGATAGCGAGATTAACTAGGCATACTGTGTTAAAACCGCAAACTGCATATAGACTCTTTGCTCAAGCTAAAAGAAACTGCATACGTTCAAATACGAATTATGAATTCAATGGAATAAGCAATTCTTTCTTTGATAATGAACCCGGTTTAACAATTGTTAATTCAGTCGTCAAGACAACGCGTGATAGACAATTTCCCATTTTAATTATAAACAATACGCACAAAACAATAAGGCTTAGACGACACTGTGCCATAGGGCGAATAAAATCGGTAAATGATAATGAAATATGCTCAGTACAAGAAGTTATTAAAAATAATCAGCCGAAATCAGGTTTATCTAAAGATGAAATCTTATCAGATTTACGTGTAGATGAAAATCAAAAAGAAAATATTCTACCGATACTCTTAAAACACAGAACTCTCTTCGCAAGAAATAATTTAGAATTAACACAAACTTCAGCAATAGAATTTACCATAGACACAGGGGATCATCCACCCATTAAATTAAGGCCGTATCGAACACCATTAAACAATAAGGTATTCATAGATAAAGCCATCGACGAAATGCTAGACGCAAACATAATAAGTCCATCAAGAAGTCCGTGGAGCTTCCCTATTGTTTTAGTAGATAAAAAGAAAAATAACCATGATTCAAATAAAGATAATAAAGATGAGAAAAGGTTCTGTGTTGATTTTAGACAATTAAACAAAATTACAAAACCAATTGCCTATCCATTACCATTAATAGATGATATATTGGCGTTATTAGGTAAAAGTAAATATTTCACCAGTTTAGATTTGATATCGGGATATTGGCAAATACCTATAAAGGAAGAGGACAGAGAAAAAACGGCTTTCGCTTCGGGATTCAGGGGTCTATTTCAATTTAATGTTATGCCCTTCGGTGCCTCCTCCGCCGGTGCTATATTTCAAGAATTGGCTAATAAAGTACTCAAAGGTTGTGAGAGCTTCGCTGTGGCGTATCTAGACGATATTCTAATATTTTCACCTGACTTGCAATCTCATTTATCACACGTAGATACAGTACTACAGAGTCTCAGTAAACATAACCTAAAGCTAAAACTATCAAAATGTCAATTCTTACAAAGAGAGACTAGATACCTAGGCTTCATCATAGATCAAAATGGTATAAGGCCGGATCCGTTAAAGGTAGAAGCGATCCGACAATTCCCTAGGCCAAAGTGCGTGCGCGATGTACGATCTATCTTAGGTGCTGCAGGATTTTATAGGAGATTCTGTCCGTCGTATTCAGAAGTAGTCGAGCCACTCATTAATCTCACGAGAAAGAATGTCCCATTTAAATGGTCAAAACAATGCGAAGATAGTTTCCTACAATTAAAAGACTCATTTACGCAAATCCCTTATCTTTCATACCCTGATCCAAAAAAAGGTTATATTCTGTATACGGATGCATCTGATAAATGCGTCGGAGCCTGTTTGACTCAAAAATGCGACAGTAACGAGACCGGGGATTATGTGGACGAAAAGCCGATATTTTTCATATCGCACAGATTAAGCCCCACGCAATGCAAATATAGTACCATTGAAAAAGAATGTTACAGCATATTTTACAGTCTAAGTAAATTGCACCATTATTTACACAACGCCGAATTTGTTATCAAGACGGATCATAGGCCGTTGAAATTTCTTTTGGAAAGTCCGATGCAAAACAAGAAAATACAATTATGGGCCTTAAGTATAGCGGGTTACAACTGCAAAATTGAATACATACCGGGAAAAAAGAATATTATTGCTGACTTTTTAAGCCGACCTCCAAAAACCAAAATAAGGAATAATCAATGCGATCAAACAGAAATAGAATTAGATATTAACGATAAACATTTTACGATCAATTCGCAAATAAATAAACAAGACCAAACACGCGAAATTAACGTAATCGACTCTACAAACATTGACCACAAGCAAATAATTGATAATATTATTACCCCGCGGCCACTTCCAGTCGACGACACAGCGTCGAATGATAACATATCAGGGCTTAATATGCAAATAGAACAAGAAAAAGACTCTCATATATCTGAAATTAAAGCGAGATTAAGATTAGGGAAACAGAACAAGAGTGAAGATGATAGATATTTAACGGTTGGTGACATACTGTACTACATATCAAACGTAGATGAGGAACCTACTCTCAGGCTGTTTGTACCTAAACACCTGACTGATTCAGTTGTCAAGCAATACCATGATGAAAACGGACATCCTGGGTCTCAAAGGCTTTTCCAGACACTAAAAGAGAAATATTACTGGCCTAAAATGTTCAAAGAATTGAATGATTATGTATCTAAGTGCATTATATGTCAAAGTAGAAACTTAAAAGCAATCAAAGCTCCCATATCGTCGGATACCTCAATACCGCCGTTTCCGTTTTCAGTTGTTTCCATAGATATATGCGGTCCATATCCGAAAACGCTTTCCGGAAATAGATATATAATATGTTTCGTAGATCAATTCTCAGGATACATAGAAGCTTTCGCATCGCCTGATAAGTCGTCTAATAGCGTAATACACCTGTTAATGAACGAGATTTATTGCCGTCATAGTTGTCCTATAAGAATTATAACTGATAACGGAAAAGAATTCACAAGCACAGCTTTCACTGAAACATTAAAATCAATGAACATTGACCACGTAAAGACGACAATATATCATCCCGCGTCTAATGGCATGAACGAGCGTTCACATGGGACTATGAACAATATACTATCAAAACGGGTTCAAGAAAATGTACAACAATGGGACATACATTTAAACATGTCTTTAGCGGCAATGAGATTTTGTACATCCGAGACTTCGAAGCACACACCGTTCTTCTTACTTTTTAATAGAGACCCTATTCTTCCAATAGACAACTTGTTAAAGCCTAGACGTAAATATCACGGTGAAGATTATCATAAAATAATATTAGAAGAACAACACAAATCATTTAAAAAGGTATGTGCCCAAATTCAAAAAACGAAACGTAGACAAGCTGATTATGCGAATAAAAATACGAAAGATATTAAATTCGAAATCAATGACCCCGTTTACTACAAAAACTTTCAACGTACAAATAAATTAGACAGTAAATGGAGGCCATATTATCGTATAATCGAACAAAAGTCGCCGTTAACATACGTAATAAAGAATCAGTTAGACAACTCAACTATTAAAGTTCACGCTGATCAAATAAGGCACGCAAATATCGATGAATGGCCAATGATAGATAAACCACTAGCGCGCCCGATTAGAAAAGCAAATTTAGCCTTTGCAGACGACACATTATCTTCTGATAGCGATTCAAATACGTCAGTACATGGGTTACCTGTAATTACGCAACAGACCCGACAGATTAGAGATAACACGGATGACGAGGAAAACATACCGCTCGCTGAATTGCAAAAACATTTGAGAAACAAACAATTCGCGGATATACAGTTAAGCTCCAGTGAATCAGATACGATGCATTACAATAACGGTAATTCACAAAACTCACCTGTACGTAGGTTTGAAAATGATTCTTCAGACGATCAGATGCAAATTGACGCGGTAGCGTTAAAACACAAAAAACGAAAATTGACAAAAAAGACTTCACGTTCAAATAACGCAATGAAGAAAGCAATTTTCACGTGCCTTCAGACAATGGCTGAACACATGTAAATGAATGGACTGCAAAATAAAGCGAGATAGATGTCGAGACTTAAAGACCCCAAAAATTTTGTATATAGAGAAATATGTTTTGAATGTATATGTATTAAATATGTAAAAAGAGGATTATAGAGGACGGTATCGTCCGATTTCGATAATGTATCGTCATTAGCATTGATTTACGGGTTTAGAATGAAATGAAAATGTCATACTTTAGTATACGGGTGAAATACCACTTATCCGTGCGCAATAGCAACCAGCTCTGAAGCGTAATAAAACTTTTGGGAGATATTTACATAGACTAAGATCCGATTTAAGATTCATTTCAAGTATGAACACGAATACATTTACACCCAGGGTGGGATAAATAAATTGAAAAGTTCAATACCATACGTTAAGATTGGGAAATTGAAGAATTATATAACTGACAGACATTTGATTAACGGCCCAGGTCAACCTATTGACATATAAGATTGTTATTACATCATTTATCGTTGTAACGGTAAATATGAAAGCGGTCAACAGAAAATCTTATTTGTACAGGCTATATAAAGTTTTATGTCACACCGAATAATGAAGTTTGAATAATTTATTGTACAAATATGGTTTCATTTCCCCAATGTAATTCAATTATCGGGAACTTCTGTTCGTATGGTCTTAGCTCTATATAAACAATTAGGCTCGTAGGTCAACGTTACTTCAAACTAATGAAATTTAAATAATTGATTATATAAGTGTGATTCCAATTTCTCAAGGTAAATAACGATACAAGTTCGGATTGAATGTATGTCGTGATCTGCATAATTGATTATAAGAGTGTTCGGTATCGTTCCAAACGACGCACAATACCTGTATCGTATATCGACCTAATCTTATTGGCCGACGCTTTCGTATGTTTGCACATAAGACATTATACAAATATACGCGTATCAGACCAGCTAATGATAACGCACTTGACAACGACGTAAATTAACGCTAGCTTATGCCCTACAGCTCTCAAGTAAACACCTTTTTAGGCGTAGATAACATTTTAACACAGTTTGTAAATATCCTTCAAAGCAACGCAGTCCTTTTATTAGTATAATGCAAAAGATACAACTATATTGCTATAATACATTAAATTTTTGATACTGATCATATGTATAGTTTTTTTTCGTTTCTTTATGAGAATAACTACATTAAGACAAGGGATTTTGTTTGTAAATTTTTGTTCTCTAAGTAAATAAAACATAATAAAGCACAATGCATTTTATTTAATAGACAAATGCGTATAGTTTAAATTAAACATAATGATTTTGTGTCATGAGAATAGCGTTTCTTTAGCACATTCATTTTATCTAGGTATATTATCACAGGTGTGATAAGTAATCTGAGTGCTAATATAACAAATTTGATTTACTATAACTATGTAAATAGAAAGCCCGTTTATCCTTTCATGTAATTGACCCTATAAGATTTGCCAATGCGATACAAGTTAAGGAGAAAAGCAGCGCTCCTTACATCGTTGGCGTGGTTTGCCTGCAGCAACATGCGTTCATAACGCATTTGAGATCGTGATCAGATCTTAACACCCCGACAAAGAAGAAGAATATGTCATCGACATGCCGATATCTTCGACGACGATGTATCCGTCGAGAATCAGATGACTTAACAGACGACTTCAATTAGGATCCAACATTGTCGACATGGATCCAAATTGTGAACCAGCATCAGTACCATACAACGGGTGGACTGTTAATGGACATTTCACGCGTCGTCGAAAATGATTTTTAAAGATACGATGATATGAATGGACTTGATGATGAAAAATCGCGCGTACTTTGTACATATATTAGGTGAACATTTTATCGTCTATGAACTTATATATATATATATATGTGTGTTACCTTTATTACATGTACATAAACACTAATTATAATACTACAGTCATGAATGCAGACATTCTCCAGAACTATATATAATAAACGTTTGAAGTATTCTAAATCGTGCAACAGCCGAGGACCAACAGCTTCTCCGACCGACCATCATCGTCTTCATTCGGAAGCCGTCGTTTCAATCGACTGCATGTTACCATCTACAACCAGATGTCACATACCGGACGTCTCATCTCTTCACCTAGACGCCACATCGCCTCCAGCAAAGATGTCAAAAATGGACACTATTCGTATCGGATTTCCCAAATCAGTGACGCATTCCACGTCATTGTGATTGACATTGACTATTTAAATATTCCGACGTTTTATTATTTCAGCAGAAACATTCGATAAAAATTTCATTAATAATATGCAGATTTTCATCATATATATGTTTTAGTCACTGATGTTTTCATGTTTGCGTGTTTGATTTTCTACATCGTATGTATTAATATGTTTTCGTTTACTTCCATACTTACATTCTTAAAGATTTTTCTGTATCCTAAAATACATAAAAATCAAATTGAGAGGATAAGTTGTGTCAAATAATGATGAGAAATTGGGTGAAATATTTGGGTTTTCTTTATGTACGAAATATTGACAAGTATATCAGTAGCGAGTATGCAAACATATCGTTTATCGTTTATTCTTATGACTTTATTCTTACGATAGAAATTAAAAAGGATAATATGTATATTCAAATAATGTATATATGCAATGTTAAGATAAAGTCTGAACAATTAATAATGGGAGGTATTTACAAAACTAAGACCTGGTTAAGATTTATTTAAAGTAGCAAACACACTCAGGGTGGGGTATAATTGGAATCAATAACATGGATAGTCAGACCTGATTAAATTTCAAATAAGAACACATTGAGTCCAGAGTCGGCATATAGATACCAGATTATAAGTAACACTCATGGTCAATAAACAGCACAGATGAAAAGGTCACCTATTGTCTGGGGTACAAAAGTTATAGTACTGACGAAAGTAACAGAATTACTCTATATCAATAAAAATTGATTAGTACCAATATATATTGATTAAATTTTAGTATATCCGCCAAGCAAGTGAATACATGAAAAAGTGTTCCTTCTAGAATATTCTGACGAATCAACCAATGAATAATAACCATACTAGCTGAGGACCAATCAAAAGTTTAAAGGAAAAATATGCAAATTAATTTGGGGACAAAATGGGGATGTTTGGAAGGAGAGGGCACTCCGCGGTAGAGTTAGCGTTTAGACTTGGAGGTGTACGGATCGAGAAAGATACGATCATGTAGCTATCAGACTGTATTTGTATAACCGAAAATATTAAGTATGTTAGACATTAAATTGGACTAGAAACTGATATGTGGTGTTGTTGAATATTTTATCCTATATTATGCAGAGAAATTAAAATAAATAGAGAGGGACCGACTGGTCCCATGCGCGGCACGAGAAAATGGTAGTTAATGCAAAACTCGTCATCTTGGCATTATGCGCATGACGAGATATCGAATGATAGGCTACACACTGGTAATTTAAGAGTAATGAA
Source organism: Dreissena polymorpha (assembly GCF_020536995.1). Taxonomy (NCBI): domain Eukaryota; kingdom Metazoa; phylum Mollusca; class Bivalvia; order Myida; family Dreissenidae; genus Dreissena; species Dreissena polymorpha. The sequence goes on from NC_068369.1 coordinate 51,525,920, forward strand.
CATTGTTAGTAACTACGTGTCACCTATGAACTATGAACGATTACGGGACACTTTTTTAGAACAAGGACTGCAGACAAAGTCAAGCTCGCATCCTGACGTCACAGCAGCTTTGTATTCCTCAAGAGAAATACCTGTGAAACGAAGGAATTATTGTTTAATTACTGCATAGCGTCTCTTAAAATAAATACATCTAAAACAAAGGTCTCATTCTAAGAAAAAAGTAATCGCCATACAAATTACAACTTCTACCTTTACGGAGAATTATTAGAAATAGTGACATCCTTTAAATACTTAGGTATAACAGCCCAAACACTAGCAGAACGCGAAAATAGAGCTCTACATAGACTTTTCACTATTATAAATTAATACGAAAAAATACATACAAAACTACTGCCATGTAATTTAATGTTACAATTTAAGATATAATTTTATTGATTAAGTACTGATGAATTACTGTCTTTTTGTCAACTACATACAAAACTACTTAGACTATAGCCATGTTATTTAATTAATTACATAAAATATATCGATGGATTATATAATAACTTTTTTATTATAAGTAAATGTATATCGTTTTATTAGTAAATCAAGTACATAGATGAACAAGTTGATTTATCATTTCATTATAAATAAATAATAATAATAACCCTAAAAAAAACATTTTTTTTAATCCTTTTTACTGTGAAGCGAATACACGACGATCTTTATCTGATAGTTAAAATAACATTACGCAACAACATCGGATTAGTGGCAATGTTAAAATAAGCTGTCCGCATTGAATGGCATGTTTATAACACCTGTTCATACTGTTAATCAAATATCCATTTAAAAGAAAACTGATTTGTTTATTTATTGACAATCGAAGGCGGGTGTCAGTAATTGATTGTTGCCTAAGCACCACTTGGTGCGTAAGCTGTCAAGTTAATCAATGGAACTTATCGCAATTAAGATGTTTAATTATGTCTTACGACTTAAACATAGAGTTTCAAGGTTTATTGTCTCGTCCATGACATGTACAATATAATAATACATAAAATAACACAATTTACAAATTGCATGGCCAATCTTACAGATTTGCCCCTGTTAACCTTATGTACAACACCTGTTATAAAATATTGAAGTTGATACAACACTGGTGTTTGTAAAACTGGGTACTAATGCGCATAGTGAAAAATGATGTAAAAGAGCGACGACCTAAGTGAACTGGATAACAGTGGCTTTCTGTATTTTTCCTGTATAATAGATTCTATACACAAAATATATTCAATATACCATCAACTTATGACTAGAATTTCTTACTATACACAAGTACATTATATAACAGAGATAATAAATATACTATCGCTGCTATTTAGATAAAATAAGAAACACTACTACTTATTTACACATGTCATCACTTTCTTATTATTATTTCCATTTACAAAGTCATTTTTAATTGAATTTAATAAATAGTAATACTAATAGAATATCACGCATACAAGAAACCAACTGTTTTATTTCCATACATTGTATTGTATTAAATATGAAATTGCACTACATGAATATTTTTTGGAATATAATAGAACAGAACACATAGTTTATTCGAGTATACATAGCACACAATAATAAATTACAGCAAAGCACATTTATAAACTAAAGAGTCGTAATTATTTACATTACAATATATAGCAGCACTGTTATTCTTTTAATACAGATCTCCAAATGTTTTCAAATTTCGTTTTCTACAAATGGTAAGCGCTATAGCTACAATAACTAACACCTGTTTTATCACAATTACATAATGAGGGAATGAAATACATTGTTAATTTAAGACTCATGCTATTTAAATTTACGGTCAATTGCCTCTTATATATAAATATATATATCTATATAACCCGCTTATAAAAGATACTCATATCAAATTGATTGGATTGTGATTATCAAGTCTATTAAAAAAATATCTGCATTCATTTTACATTAATATATATACTTATGGTGGCTAATTGCTTTTATCACCTACCCTTTGTCGGATAAATGCGTGATATACTTACATTATTGAATATAATGGTCACCAATTTAACTACTCAACACCTAGTGTTCCACTAATATACTTACATTATTGATTCAGGGTACTTTCTTTGATGATTATATAATGGTCACCAATTAAACTACTCAACACCTAGTCCCTGGTCGTTTCGCACCTAATATGGGGGCGAAACGACCAGGTGCGAAACGACCAGGGCGGAAACGTCTTGGGGGCGAAACATCCGAGGACCCCCCCCCCCCCCTAGCTGAAATGATTCACGTTCAGAATAAAGCCGAGAGTCTGCCAATGCAAAAATCATCAAAAGACTATGGCGGCAATTTATATTAACTACCTCCCCTCACCCAACCTCGCCAAGCACCATTGCTATAAATCAATATAAACCAATAACAGTTTAATGATTTTAATTTTAATATGGCGCCAGTCGGTTGATAATATGCAGGGGGTCCACCAATATAGTGATTTTAGATTAACTACTTTAAAATGTATAGATCTTGTATGTTTTATTGCAGCTAGGTGTTGAACCACAATTTGTGTTTACATTTACAATTCGGCATGTCATTTGAGTGTCATTTTAGAACATGCTATGTTGACGCACTAAATACTGATAGCTTGTATATTTCTGACAGGAGTATTCTTTGGATTTTACATATATTAAGTACGCTTTATTTGACCCTTGTCAACTGATCATTATATACGTCATGAACCCCTGGGTTAGTACATGAACATCATCCAGTTTGCAAATAACAGAAATCCAACAATTACAAGGTTTTCCTTGGCTTGTGTGCAAAGAGCTCATTGAACGCTGTAAACTAACATGATACCCATGTTTTATTGATTTTAGAGGGCCAATCTTATGATACAACAGCATTGGTATAACATATATACTTGATTCTTTGCCTTGTCCATGCAGGTCTGTGGAAGGAAAGCTGGAAAATGTTAAAAAGAGAGCAGTTACTCCACTTAAGGGAACTCCAAAACGTAGAGAGATGTCAATAGCTGAAAACCTTATCTGCAGTACAGAAAAGTTAAAGTCTGCCACGAAGACGACACCAACGAGAATACAGATTTTTGAAAAATTGGTGTCCAGTATAGAAAAGCTGAAATTAGGTATATGTTTAAGCGATTTAGGTGTCTTAATTTGGACCTTTAATTTACTGATAATCATAATGTTAGGTGTCAGGGATTTTCTCAGGCCTTTTAAGCAAAATTTTTACCCATCACCCTTATTCTACATTTTGTCATATTTTGGGCCTTATCTGAATCTTATCTGGTCCCCTGCCTCTTTTACTGCGGAAAAGAATGTCAGGTAAACTTCAAACATGGGGGCGGCCTGTGGATTATCAAATGTGAGAAAATTTTACAAATAAAAGATTATGTTCGGGTAATGGTTCAAATAAATCAAGAATACACCAATATATATGTAATCTGTATTTATTTTGAATGTTTCATCAAATTTGATAGAGAAATCACGATTTGTGTAATGACCATTAATTCGGATGTTCACGTTTACGTTGCGATTTCGGATATTTTCTAAATGCTGACTTGTGTTTGTTTAATGTCACACACTGGATACTGGTTAATTACTTGTGCAGCTTTATTCTCTCTTTTTTTAATATTGCCAATTTTAATCATGTTTATCGCAAAATTATTCATTGATATTAACATTTTATCCAAAATAAATCTTTAATTATGATGCTTTCTCTAGGAGGTTGTTGTACTGATAAATTGCAGTGATAGAAAATGTCAGTTGCATTAGAAAACAAATGCATTGTTTGTGCACATGAAGTGAGTGAAGTTACAGGGACGGATCCAGGATTTTTTCAATGTGAATCCTTCACACTTTTTTGGTACCCGATTAAATATTCAAATATTAGTTTAACTAATCCGACATAGTTTGTCGAGGAATTATGGGGGCATATGCCACTTCAGCCCCATCAGGATCTGCCCTGGATATAATGTTTATTCCCTGTGAGTATGTCCAAAATCTAGCCACAATGAGTTGGATGGAATCCAATGATACCCCTGCCTATGAGCAGATATTACTCCATGATAATGTTGTTATCCAAAATAATAAAGAACATGGAGGGGGACTAGAAACCCTGGGCATGTTTTGGGGAATTTTTTTTTATCAAGTACTTTGAAATCATTAATTAATATTTGTTGTGGTATAATGAGCCGCATTAAGCTAGATTGAGCTTAAGCCTTTGAGACCAGCTTTTTAAATGGTTTGGTTCAGGTAGCATGCCAATATCAAATAAGTAGGGTATATGTCGACTGTCAGGTTTACTTATTTTATTTTTATATTGAAATATATTTATAATAGACATCCTCCATTAAGTCCTTACAATTAAAACTATGTTTCCATGAAATGATGCTTTTTTTCATTAATAAGACACCATTCTTTCTTTAGTTTTTTTTTGCTATTCACTTAAAATTTATTTTCAAACAAATTTTCATTAAATCTCTAAAATCTTCAATTTCGCCTTAATTTTTTAATCTTAAATTTAAGAAGCTTTTATCATACTTCTCATTTGACATATATCTTAAATTGTAACTGTAATTTTGTAGACCTGGAAATATGATGTGTGCGTGGAAAGTAATTGTGCTTTGAAAAATTCTTGGGAAAATCACTGTCATGTGTCACCTTTAAATTAACATAAATGATAATGTATTAAAATTATTTGAGAATAATAATCCTTGAAGCTTATGAATTAAAATTAAAATATCAATGTTAGTAACTATTATAGATGTTTTAACTCAAGGAAGCTGTGATGACACTGCGGGTGCTAAACCTAGGAAGCAATTGTTCCATGATCATGCATATTCACATTCAAGTATGTACATTCCGTTTGAATGTTAATAAAAGTTGTTGACAGTTACAAGTTCTTGTTGAAAATTTCAATTTTTGTTAGCTGAATAAGTTTGGAACACATCACATGCCAAGTACATATGTAAATCAATCAAATAAATGATTTTGAATAGTAAGATGGATAACAATTCTATACAATGAAAAACAACATAATTATTATGTTAGAACATTTACTAATTAATCACTTATGTTAATGTGTTTCAAATTTGTTCAAGTGTCATAGATGTAGATAGTGCTAGATAACTGAATGGAGTATTAAACAGCAAAAAAACTTGATATTCACATTGTCTGTACAAGTTTATTTTGAAAAAAATCAACATGATTTAATTTTGATTATAATACATGTAACTCTGCAAAATGATCATCTGTTCTGTAGCTGGTACATCTCTCACATATATACAGATGCAGGCTCTTTAATAAAATATTAATTGGTATTATGGCCCCGGCATCAGAACAGTAAGTATAACAGAATGTACTTTTTACGATTGGAGTAATTAAATTATGCTGGAAAAAAAAAAGTTTCATTGGGAAAAAAAAGACTTCCATATTCGTTAAAAATACATGCATTTGATGGCCATGATACCATTGCTTATGAAGGGCTTGAATCATTGTTTACTGTTTACATTCCCAATGTTTTACCCCTAGTGCATCAACATTTTTTACAGGTGCAACATTGACAAAAAAAGGATTTTATTCCTTTTATCTAATAATTGATGGGGAAAAGTTGGCAAATGCTTGGGGATGTCATGACTGAAGTTGTGTTAGAAAACAAAGTGAACACAAGCAGTCACTCTTAAATGCAATAAATAACTATTCTTTAATTTTGTTTATTTTTTTTTAGGATTGGCGTTTTTTTGTTTCACTTGTACGGTTATTGGACTACACAATGGTTGCTTTACCAAGGATTCATTTACTTCACTGATTGGTTCTACTCTTGATAAATGACAATTCATCAAGTAAAGGTGATTATTAATATATAATAAACAATAAACTGAAAATGAATTAAACTGCACAATAAACTGTGTATGTTAATATGAGGATCAAACATCTGAACTGTTTTCAACAGTTTGTATTTCATGTTCCGTTTAAATATGTTTGTTGATTTTCCTCTTCCAAGTAGTTTTACTAGTTGTTAGTTATTTTGGAGTAACATGTTTAACAAAGTTTAACATCCATGTAGTTTTATCTTGAAAACTTTATTAATATATTATTGAAATCTTTTAAATACTGACTTAGGAAAAAAAGATTTAGTGATAAATATTTATGAATTTCTCATTCTAGAGGAATGCATTTTGTAATGTTATTTATTGTAAGATAATGCTGGTATTTTTTTCCCTGTTTTAATTAGCTCATCTATTCAAAAATAAATAAAATATGAGCTATTGTCATCACATGAGCATTCAAACTTGGTACACTTACTTACTAACATGAGGGGACTTGGCAGGCAAAGTTAGATAACTCTGACTGGCAATTTGGCAAAATTATGTGCCCTTTTTATACTTAAAAAATTGAAAATTTGGTTAAGTTTTGTGTTTCAATAACAGAAGTTTTAAGTTGAAGGAAAGTAAGTATTTGTATTTCTTATACCTTTCAAGCCACAGAGAGGACTGAGCCAATCAGACTGACTACTTGTAAACAATCGGAACAGAGTTAAATAGTAGAGAAACAACTCATAGACGACACAACACAATTAGTGTCCATGTTGTCCTCCTCAAAAACCAGTGTCCTGTCCACCCAGCGGCTAGAAGCATTGTTTGAGGAGGATTTATTCACCGCTGTACTAGATGAAATGTCGGTGAATATTCCATTCCTTTACGAACTACTGAACAAGCTGGTGGGTGACACAGGATGCAAGAGGGCAACTATAGCGATGATCTACGCCATGATATTGAATAGCAGAAACAGACGAGTATCTGCCTTACAGAAGTGTATGACTGTACTTGCTGTAAAATGTCATGCAGATAATAAGGTTTGATGTATTTCTGTGTTACATGTAATACTTTGATCAGTAAGAAATTGACTTAGAAAATTATTATATTAATTTATAAAATTAAAAAAAAAGTTTTAATTCTGAGATGAAAACTTAAAAAAAATGTCTCGTGAACTTGTGGAAAAATGAAGTCAACAGATATTGACTACAGATTATGGAGTACTTGTAACACATCTGCCTGACCTCTCTGTTGTCTGTCTGTCTGTTAGGACATCCATCTATTTGTTCATCTGTTTATTAAAAAAACTGGCTTTGCGACCATAATTTAACACTTTGTCATTGTAGAAGGTGACTTAATGGGTTTAAAGGATTGTAGTCTATGTATCTCTTAGCTCCAACAGGTGGGGTGGTTTTGACCTCGGGTGTTGGTTTTAATATATTTTGTAACACCTGAGGTTAGCCAAAGTCATATTTCCTGTTCAGTGCTGCATGCTCTTAAATATTGATCAGTTTGCCGTAAAAGCCAACAAAATAAAGGAACTTTGTTTGAATATTAAAATTAAATTGCTTTACAGTAGGCAACACGTTCAGCACTGTTCAGTCCTATTGATATTATGTTTATTATGCCCCCCTTCGAAGAAGAGGGGGTATATTGCTTTGCACATGTCGGTCGGTCTGTCGGTCGGTCGGTCTGTCCACCAGGTGGTTTCCGGATGATAACTCAAGAATGCTTAGGCCTAGGATCATGAAACTTCATAGGTACATTGATCATGACTCGCAGATGACCCCTATTGATTTTCAGGTCACTCGGTCAAAGGTCAAGGTCACGGTGACCTGAAATAGTAAAATGGTTTCCGGATGATCAACTCAAGAACGCTTATGCCTAGGATCATGAAACTTGATAGGTAGTTTGATCATGACTGGCAGATGACCCCTATTGATTTTCAGGTCACTAGGTCAAAGGTCACAGTGACTCGAAATAGTAAAATGGTTTCCTGATGATAACTCAAGAACGCTTATGCCTAGGATCATGAAACTTCATAGGTACATTGATCATGACTGGCAGATGACCCCTATTGATTTTCAGGTCAAAGGTCAAGGTCACGGTGACCCGAAATAGTAAAATGGTTTCTGGATGATAAATCAAAAATGCTTATGCCTAGGATCATGAAACTTGATAGGTACATTGATCATGACTGGCAGATGACCCCTATTGATTTTCAGGTCACTTAGTCAGAGGTCAAGGTCACAGTGACCTGAAATAGTAAAATGGTTTCCCGATGATAACTCACGAACGCTTATGCCTAGGATCATGAAACTTGATAGGTACATTGATCATGACTGGCAGATGACCCCTATTGATTTTCAGGTCACTTAGTCAGAGGTCAAGGTCACAGTGACCCGAAATAGTAAAATGGTTTCCCGATGATAACTCAAGAAAGCTTATGGCTAGGATCATGAAACTTCACAGGTACATTGATCATGACTCGCAGATGACCCCTATTGATTTTCAGGTCACTAGGTCAAAGGTCAAGGTCACAGTGACAAAAACATATTTACAAAATGGCTGTCACTACAACTGAGAGCCCATATGGGGGGCATGCATGTTTTACAAACAGCCCTTGTTTAGTATTTCAGTTTATAATTTTCTAATTGGAGCTTGTCTTATTTTTACAGCTTCTTAGCAGGTTGAACCGCATATATATCACAATGTCATCAAAAACAAAGACAAACATGTTGGATCAGTTCAGTGAACAGTGTGAAAAGAGAATAGTAAGTGAAGTAAGAACAGGGGTTGATGGCAAGTTGAATGGAGATAACTTGGACATTTACGTCAAAACAAATGACATAAGGATGAAAAATAAGAATAGAGACTATCACTTTTTTGCTTCTGACTGGACGCCATACAGAATCACTGTCGTGACTGATGAGGACTTTGTTACGAACGAATGGCTCAAGACATATGTTGAATCACAAAGGTGCGAAGAGAAAGCCATAACACCTGAGATGTTCAACCCAGACTTGATAACATTCCAATCTAGCGTAAAAACACTAGTGTCTAGAGAACTCTTGAAAATCTTTCCAGAATTTAAGTGGATGAAATTAGTAGTTCCAGACCATATTCCACATCATTTGGAGGAAACAATGTCTCGCCAAACAAAATCCTTCACGCTACCTATCCTACTGAAGAATGAGGCGAAGTATGAAGATTGTGTATGTATAATGGACTCCTACAACCAACAGATGTCTGACTGGTACAGGAAAGCAGGAAGAAGTAAGTGTTTAACATCTCATAAAGTCAGTTTTTGTAACATTGGGTCCTATTACATATATGGTAATTTTTTAGCTTCTGTGTTATGGTGTATAAAATATATGTTATTCAGTTCCACTTATGAGTAATGTTTATGTGTATTACTACAATGACAGTTTCCTGGCACATTGTATCTTTTTTTTTAATTATTAGGTTGAAACTATTTGAAGATTTTTTTAATACTTTACATGAACTTGTTCTCCACTTGATTTCTAACTTGTGAAATACTATTTGATAGGTGATGAATTTGATCAGCTCCAGATACCTGTAGGAGGGGACCAATTAACACGGGTTAGACTCGATGGCGCTAAAACTCTGCGGATGGGAGCACACACACGTACAGAACGATTCGACAACCTGTTTCCAGTTGTTGTTGAAATGTTCCATATGCAAATGGATTTCTTAGAGGTACAATATTCATTGGTTAACCTTTTCAGTACTGGAACAGAATTTTAAGGGCCTTTGCAAACAGTTTTGATTATGCCAGATTTGATCCAGATAACATGGTGTGTAATTAAGATCGAAACTGTTTGCAAATATAATATTTATTTATTTTCAATAAAAAAATGCTTCTTTAAGAGATTTGCTGATTAACGCTCCGGAGAAGGTGGTGAAATTATACAAAAGATATATATGTGAGAAATTATGTTATTGTTAAGTGACTAGTTAAAATGACTTGCTTGCTTATAAATATCAAACTGGATCTGTTGATTTTTTTTAATCCAAGATGCTTACTGTATAAACACTGTTATGCAATACTTATCCGGTATTTTCAGAAAGTGGTTAAAAAATTCATGAAAAACTCAACGGGCCGAGATGATGGAACACTACAAAACTTGCAAATCCGTATCCAAAGATCCAGTGTAAATGGAAATGTGAAGAGTAGATTCAAAGCCCACAAAGAATTTGTTTTGCTAGTTGGAAGGGCATATATAGCCGAAGCTGCTATGGAATACTTCGGCATACAGGACCCAAATAGTTCACCAACTAAGCATGAACCTCCAGAGAACATTATGAACAGTCATATTTCAAGGCGTAGAGCAGTTTATGATGAACTTATGGACGGCTTCCTGTCAACAATATTTGGTCCATTAAGTTTTGAGGAGGTAGGTTTTTATTATCAGCTGTTCAGTTAGGATAGTGCTGACAGTTACTAATACAACAGATGACAGATTAAACTAATGATGTGTGGATAGAGATACCAATTTGTAAAATAGTGACTGTGCAACAACTGTAGCATAATTACAGGCAACTTTGATAGTGTGTAGGAATGACTTTAAGAGAACACAATACCATATATCTTAAGGTATTCGAAAACAGTTTTGATGCAGATCAGATGCTTAGTTCTGTTGGAACATGATTGGACCAAATACAGGCATTTTCAATACTAAGGGATATTTTTTCAACTGTGAATACTGGGAATGATTTTTAGTTTTGAATAATAAACACACAACACGAGTCATGTCAAGAATAAATTTACCTTAAAGTAATAACAATCAGTTTGAATAAAGATGTTCACTGAACAACCTCAGGAACTTGTAAATTATATAATACTGACTGTACGAAGAGATTGGATCAAGATCAGACTGCACTTGTTGACATCATGTTTGGATCCCAATTGGTCAATTTTGATAGGTATCTGCTTGATATGACTCAATTGTGTATTATAACTCGGGGGACTAGGTGCCTGAGCTACTTTCAGCGATACAGGGATATTGAAGCATAATTTCCTATATGCCAAAACAATGTTAGTAATTTTAATAATGATGCCAGTATAATTTTCACGAGAACATCTCAGGAACAATCTGAAGATCAGTGTTGGAACAAGAAACAAGAAAACTGTAAAATTACTGCCTGTTTGTTTATATTGATCTTTTTATTATTCATGATCACAATGTTGTGTTCAAACTGGTTGTGTACTAGTAAAAATAAAATAACAAGGGCTGTTTGTAAAACATGCATGCCCCCCATATGGGCTCTCCGTTTTAGTGACAGCCATTGTGTGAATATGTTTTGTGTCACTGTGACCTTGACCTTTGACCTAGTGACCTGAAAATCAATAGGGGTCATCTGCCAGTCATGATCAATGTACCTATGAAGTTTCATGATCCTAGCCATAAGCGTTCTTGAGATATCATCCGGAAACCATTTTAATATTTCCGGTCACCGTGACCTTGACCTTTGACCTAGTGACCTGAAAATCAATAGGGGTCATCTGCAAGTCATGATCAATCTACCTATCAAGTTTCATGATCCAAGGCATAAGCGTTCTTGAGTTATCATCCGGAAACCATTTTACTATTTCGGGTCACCGTGACCTTTGACCTAGAGACCTGAAAATCAATAGGGGTCATCTGCCAGTCATGAGCAATCTACCTACGAAGTTTCATGATCCTAGGCATAAGCGTTCTTGAGTTATCATCCGGAAACCATTTTACTATTTTGGGTATGCATTTTTCAGATGTCAGTTGTCTGTGTTGTCAAACAATATTCAATATTGTTGTATAAGGTTGAATGATTAATAGACAAGGCAGTCTGTAATTCAAGTAAATTGATATCTTTGCAATTCATGTGAATTTATATTTGTCCTTGTTATTAATATTATACATCATTGATTATAAAATGGATTTGTATTCAGTTGTCAAGGTGCTTATATATATATATATATATACATGAACAATTATAGTTGAAATTAGATACTTGATTTCACAAAACAGTCAAGTACTTATAGGGATGTAAAGTTCGAATGTGTATATGTATGGATTCAAGGAATCGAGTACTCTTAACAAGAAAATTAGAGAAGATAATAAACAAGATATGTATATATAGCAACAGGTATATGTATGCATGTCATAAGTTAAGATAAGTATGACTATCAGTTTCATGATTAAAACCATAGATGAGACGAGTTATTAATAGAATTGTAATTATGCATCCATTTATAATTCCATTGTTACTGGAATTAAAGTATAAATTTGTTGAATTGTTGTTGGTAATAATTATGCATGTATTGCAAATCGGTAACACTTGGCATTGTTATTGACATATTTTAGGCTAAATGGTAATGAGAATTCAAAATGTAATAGTCTTAAATATGTAAGTCTAGCTCTCGAAGTATACATTATTAATTAATACTATTTAGAACTGTCTATTTAGTCAGTTGATGGAAATAGGCTTTATCAGATGTAAATTAACACACATGTTATAGACTTGTATCGCTGAAAGTAGCTCAGGCACCTAGTCCCCCGAGTTATAACTCATATTAGCTGCTCTGTGGCAGGGGTATCATCGGGCGCCACCCGACTCATTGTAGCTAGGTTCGGCTTACTAGTATATCAGCTTCTCCCATTTAAAGTTTAAAAATCCGAGTGTCACTTGTGTTCGGAGGCACAGCACTTTAAATGAACACACATTTTTAAGACTTGTTTTGTCTTTATCAGGTGTAAATGAACACACATTTTTAAGACTTGTTTTGTCTTTATCAGATGTAAATGAACACACATTTTATAGACTTGTTTTGTCTTTGTCAGATGTTAATGGACACACATTTTTAGCTCATCTATTTTTTGAAAAAAAATTATGAGCTATTGTCATCACCTTGGCGTCGGCGTCGGCGTTGGCGTCGGCGTCCGGTTAAGTTTTGCGTTTAGGTCCACTTTTCTCAGAAAGTATCAATGCTATTGCATTCAAACTTGGTACACTTACTTACTATCATGAGGGGACTGGGCAGGCAAAGTTAGATAACTCTGGCGTGCATTTTGACAGAATTATGTGCCCTTTTTATACTTAAAAAATTGAAAATTTTGGTTAAGTTTTGCGTTTAGTTCCACTTTTCTCAGTAAGTATCAATGCTATTGCATTCAAACTTGGTACACTTACTTACTATCATGAGGGGACTGGGCAGGCAAAGTTAGATAACTCTGGCATGCATTTTGACAGAATTATGTGCCCTTTTTATACTTAGAAAATTGACAATTTTGGTTAAGTTTTGTGTTTAGGTCCATTTTATTCCTTAAGCATGAAAGCTATTGCTTTCATACTTGCAACACTTACTAACTATCATATGGGGACTGTGCAGGCAAAGTAATGTAACTCTGACTGGCATTTTGACAGAATTATGTGCCCTTTTTATACTTAGAAAATTGAAAATTTGATTAAGTTTTGTGTTTAGGTCCACTTTATTCCTACAGTATCAAAGCTATTGCTTTCATACTTGCAAGATTTATGAACTATCATAAGGGGACCGTGCAGGCAAAGTTATGTAACTCTGACTGGCATTTGGACGGAATTATGGGCCCTTTATACTTAGAAAATTGAAAATTTGGTTAAGATTTATGTTTTGGTCCATTTTACCCCTAAAGTATCATAGATATTGCTTTCATACTTGGAACACTCACAAACTATCATAAGGGTACAGTAAAAGGACAAGTTGCATAACTCTGGTTGTCATTGTTACGGAATTATGGCCCTTTTTTGACGTAGTAACTTTTAATATATGGTTAAATTTTGTGTTTCGGTCCACTTTACTTCTTAAGTATCAAGGCTATTGCTTTCAAACTTCAAATACTTACATGCTATCATGAGGTTACTGTACCTGGCAACTTGAATTTTACTTTGACCTTTGAATGACCTTGACTCTCAAGGTCAAATTATTAAATTTTGCTAAAATTGCCATAACTTCTTTATTTATGATTAGATTTGATTGATACTTTGATGAAACTACTCTTACCTGACATACCACAATAGACTCCACCCAAACCATCCCCCGTGCCCTCCCCCCCCCCTCCCCCCTCCCCCCCCCTATTTTTTTTTTTTTTTTTTTTTTTTTTTAAGATCATCTCACAAATGACCACCACACCCTCACACTATACCCCCACCCCCCCCCCCCCCAATTTTTTTTTTTTTTTTTTTTTTTTTTTTTTAAGATCATCTCACAAATTACCAATACACCCTCACACTATACCCCCCCCCCCTCCCATTTTTTTTTTAAAACTGTTATGTTTGAAATACCGTCCAACCATCGCACCCAAACCCCTCCCCCCCCATCGCCCCCCCCCCCCGAATTTTTTTTTTTTTTTTTTTTTTCGCTTTTTTGGAAGATAATGTAATAAATGTCCACAACCCCACACTATACACCCCTCTTCACTCCACTCCTCCCTCCTTTGTGATTGAAAATGAGAGTCCCTTCACCTTTAAAAAGAAAATAGATGAGCGGTCTGCACCCGCAAGGCGGTGCTCTTGTTAAGACTTGTTTTGTCTTTATCAGATGTAAATGGACGCACATTTTTAAGACTTGTTTTGTCTTTATCAGATGTAAATGAACACACATTTTAAAGACTTGTTTTGTCTTTATTAGATGTAAATGAACACACATTTTTAAGACTTGTTTTGTCTTTATCAGATGTTTCTTTCACTCTTCACACTTCACTCAAATGAGTCCTAGACTATAATCTCACTTGTTCAAGTGTACATTTTTACAATTTGAGCAACATCCATTAGGGTTTCCTGAGTATTGTGTTTCACTGAAACCAAAGTGTTTGACCAGCAGCAATCTTAGACAATTAACGTCATCTTGGCAGTACTGTATTATTGAATCTGATATACCCTTCCTAGCCTTTGATATGTCATTATTATTGTAATACAAGATAGCTTCAGAAGATTGACCTCTTCTTCCGGCTCGACCTATTTCCTGCATGTAGGCCTCCAAACTGGTAGGTGGTCTACAGTGAATTACCCTTGATATACTTGGGGCATCTAGTCCCATTCCTAAAGCAACTGTCGCAAGCACAAGGCGAATTGTTGGTTTCTTCTTGCACAAGTCACTAACAATAAAGGATTTCATTGCTTTTGTATAATCCTTATGATACTGAGCAAATATTCTATTCTCAGGAATTTCCTCACCAGTATATTGTCTTTTACCTAAATAAGAATTAAGGTACTGGTAAAAATAACCTAAAGCCTCCAAATTTTCTACATACATGATAGTTACTGGGAAGTCACTCAATTTATCAGTTAACTCCACTTCCACTGGCTCAATCAATGAGTCCAACTTATCAATTTTTTTTTATATTTGGTAATCTTGATCTTTTACTTAAATAACTATTGGGTCTGTCCGGATTAATAGACACACAGGTGTATTTCCTATATTGCAAAGTGTCTGTCAATTCATTCTTTCTTTGTTCAGTACATGTGGCTGTCAATGCCAAGTGGCAAGCATTAGGGAATATCACCGTAAGTTCACCTAATTTTCGGAATGCTGGTCGAAATTCACTTCCCCTGAAAACAGATAACACATTTACAAGTTTTACAAGAAGCTTAGTTTGTCTAGTCCGTAAAATACAATATTTCAATGCTGAGCAGGATCCAAACTGTTGCCATTATGATACATTTAGCGTTCTTTTAAAAAAAATGAAGAAAACAATTTTGGAAATGCCAAGGGATGTTGGATGAATAAGTGCACAGGATTAATACCTTATAATAACCTTATTCAAACTGTCAGGGCTTTAGATAAGATATGTACATCACTACATGCGTAAATTACACATACAAATTACATGTTTACGCATGTAAATTAAATATGCAGACGTTTTTCATGATGCTGTATTGCACACTTTATCTAGGAGCTAATTTGACACAGGTCTGCTTTTAAAGATTTTTGACTGGCAATGCTGACTTTAAATATCAGTATACAGATCTCTTGAGAACAGCGAATCTAAAATAACATTTTTCAACCTTAATATTTACCATTCTGAAATCATATGAACCTCATCAATAGCAACTGCACACACTCTCTGTTGGTACACAGGTGAATGAAAGATCTTCTGAATCTTCTTTGTGTGTAGTGCTTCTGGGTGGCTATAGATTATATTGTAGCGTCCACTCTTCAGCTCTGTCAGATCAAACATCTTTCCGAGGACAGATGTAGTGGGAGATTCTGAAAGATTGATGAAAAAATAAATCAATATAATTATATACTAACCAAGCAAAACAGTAAATGTAAAAGGCCTTTTAATATAAAAGTATATATTAAGTTATATTAAATAAGTAGCCCCAGTACCTAACGTTTATTGACACCTTAGAAAAGTCTAGTTTATCTTATTAAATTAAGAAAAGTCTTCTGAAATACAAAGGCTTGCCAGTTGCCATTTTGCCAATATCTGCATTCATATATCTGTGTGCATTCCACAAATTATGTCAGGAACCGTGAAATACATGGAGGATCATATTGTAATGTTTGTAGTTTAACCATTATGCATTTGTAAATAACTATGTTGGAGAAAGTCAAGACATTAAGCTGAAATAAATTAATAAAATCACAAAATTTGGCCCAAATTGGCAGTGGAAGCACAAATTGCATCTAAGAATTATATTATTATAACAACAACAGACCCGGTTTGATTTGGTCTGTTCGTGGTTGTAATGGTAAATGCTACACCACTCACGCCACTAGTACACAAACCTTCAGTTTCTTTGTCTGAACTGTGTTCCTCAATGTCATCCTTATTATCACCAAAGGTCACTATCTCTTTGGCATCATAAGACAGAAAACAGCCTTTCAGGTTTTTGGATCTTAAGCTTTGTATCTGAGTAGGGGAGAAATTAATAAAATATTATAAATTTGTATTTTCCTGCATAAGGAACAACTGTATAATACCACATTCCATACTTTACATCTCTTGTAATCAATCTTAAAAAGATAGTAGGAACGTGTGGGTTTTTTTCAAACTAAATACATAAATATTTATTAGTGGTCAATACAATACCCAGTAGCTACCGTAAAACATTTTATAATTTAACAAGGCTTGTCACCATAGGATGACATATGCCCCCTTTTTCCCTATTTTTTCGAAAACTAAACGCAAAGTGTGACAGAATTTCAGACAGACAGACGGACGGACGGTGCAATCACTATATGCCCACGTTTGGGGGCATAAAAATAAGCTATGAATAGCATTTTTCCTGTAATAACTTAACATACATGTATATGTTTACCAGAACATCAATCTCCTTTCAGTTTCATAATTTCTAATAAATACAATTATATTTTCTCAAGACCAGAGCTAAATCATGAATGTTAGTGAAAATCAACCACAATGAAGATGCATCTATGCACTGTACCTGGTCTTCCATGATGGAATTAAGTGGTGCAACCACTATTGCTATCATAGGTTCAGCTGCCCCTGTTTTCTTCTGAATTAAATACGGCAGAAGTTGATATATAATACTCTTGCCGAAGCCGGTTGGTAATATCGCCACGGTATCAATCCCATTCCATAATTCCTGTAGAGTTTGTACTTGCTCTGGCTTCAGAGCATAGAAAATCCCCATTTTCATCTTTGCAAAATGTAAACAACGCGCAAAGTCGGCCATGTTTGTTTTCACTATGTAATTTTGATTCGCGTAGGCCCGCGTAGGTAGACCGCAATACCGCTTCCGAAATGTATCTAGAAATGTGTATACATACTATCTCCTTCGAGGTACTTATCCGATGTTTGACGGAAAGGGCCGAGAATGTGCGATTGCCAGAAACGGTGTGTAGAAATACCGAATTTCTCGTAATTACCGAAATCCCCCGAAATCCCCAGAAATCCACAATAATATTTATTATTTATCAAAATACTGCGGATATTAAGATAGAATATTGCAAAATACAATCAATTCACTGATGAAAAATTGTTTTTATCCATGTTTGGTAGTGAAAAACTAAAATATATACATAATTATTGGGATTCCGAGTATGAATCCATAGTGCATGTTTTCACAAGCACGATCAGGTACAGAAATCCCCACTGTAAAGCTCTTCAAGTGTCAAAAAAATCATCTGTGTGGCTTTTTGATATTAGAAAGAAGAGGCACAGACAAAAACTTAACAACAATATCCCACTTCTTTTGAAAAATATTGACTTGTAGCGGAGATTTCGGTTATTCTACATTCGCCCACAGAGTACCGAAATCCCCCATATTTACATCTGGAAGTGTCAAAAATATCATTTGTATTCTTGGTTTTTGGTTTTGCTTGAATGTTTACGTGCAAAAAATAATATTAATGTTAATTATTAAGCACAATTGACAGCATAAGTTGCCTCTTAGGGGGGATTACGGTAATTCTACATTCGCCCGCCGAGTACCGAAATCCCCCATATTCACGCCTAACAGGGTCAATATGTCATCGGTATGATTGTTTCTTGGCATCGCATAACTGTTGATGTACAAATAATGATATTCATATTAATTTTTAAGCACTCTTGACACCATACGCTGCCTCTTAGCGGGGATTTCGGTAATTCTACACAAGAGCATAGACGCGCGCCGGTACCGAAATCCCCACTGTACAAACCTTCAAGAGTAAAAAAAAAAATCATCATAGTGCTTACTTGTTGTAGAAATCGCTCAGACAGACAAAAAACTATCAACAATATCCCCTGGTGACTTCTGTTGAAAAAGTATCACTTAGGCCAGGGATTTCGGTAATTCTTCATTCGCCCGCCGAGTACCAAAATCCCCCATATTTGCGCCTTATAGGGTCAATATGTTATCAGTATGATTGTTTCTTGGCATCGCATAACTGTTAATGTACAATTTAACAAATAATGCTATTAGTATTATTTTTAAGCACTCTTGACACCATACGCTGCCTCTTAGTGG
Source organism: Dreissena polymorpha (assembly GCF_020536995.1). Classification (NCBI taxonomy): domain Eukaryota; kingdom Metazoa; phylum Mollusca; class Bivalvia; order Myida; family Dreissenidae; genus Dreissena; species Dreissena polymorpha. The sequence goes on from NC_068369.1 coordinate 51,544,701, forward strand.
GGATTTCGGTAATTCTACACAAGAGCATAGACGAGCGCCGGTACCGAAATCCCCACTGCACGAGTAAAAAAAAATCATTATTGTGCTTACTTATTGTAAAAATCAGTCAGACAGACAAAAAACTATCAACAATATCCCCTGGTGACTTCTGTTGAAAAATTATCACTATATAATCCACCCCTTGTTTGTTTTTGTCGGCGATTATATGAGCCTTGTCATATATATAATTATATTCATGAGCGATTATATGATGCATGTGCGTAAAGTGTCGTCCCAGATAAAACTGTGCAGTCCGCACAGGCTAATCAGGGACGACACTTTCCGCATAAACTTATTGTTAAGGAGGGACTTCCTTGAAACTAAAAATACCATAAAAGCGGAAAGTGTCGTCCCTTGCGGACTGCTGTCTGACCGATTTCTACAATAAGTAAGCACTATAATGATTTTTTTAACTCTTGCAGGTTTGTACAGTGGGGATTTCGGTACCGGCGCGCGTCTATGCTCTTGTGTAGAATTACCGAAATCCCCGCTAAGAGGCAGCGTATGGTGTCAGGAGTGCTTAAAAATAATACTAATATCATTATTTGTTAAATTGTACATTAACAGTTTTGCGATGCCAAGAAACAATCATACCGATGACATATTGACCCTATAAGGCGCAAATATGGGGGATTTCGGTACTCGGCGGGCGAATGTAGAATTACCGAAAATCCTGGCATAAGTGATAATTTTTCAACAGAAGTCACCAAAGAGGATATTGTTGATAGTTTTTTGTCTGTCTGACTGATTTCTACAATAAGTAAGCACTATAATGATTTTTTGGACTCTTGCAGGTTGGTACAGTTGGGATTTCGGTACCGGCGCGCGTCTATGCTCTTGTGTAGAATTACCGAAATCCCCGCTAAGAGGCAGCGTATGGTGTCAAGAGTGCTTAAAAATAATAATTAATATCATTATTTGTTAAATTGTACATTAACAGTTGTGCGATGCCAGGAAACAATCATACCGATGGCATATTGACCCTGTAAGGCGTGAATATGGGGGATTTCGGTACTCGGCGGGCGAATGTAGAATTACCGATATCCCTGGCCTAAGTGATACTTTTTCAACTGAATTCACCAAAGGGGATATTGTTGATAGTTTTTTGTCTGTCTGACTGATTTCTACAATAACTAAGCAATATAATTATTCTTTTGACTCTTTGCAGGTTTGTACAGCGGGGATTTCGGTACCGGCGCGTGTCTATGCTCTTGTGTAGAATTACCGAAATCCCCGCTAAGAGGCAGCGTATGGTGTCAAGAGTGCTTAAAAATAATACTAATATCATTATTTGTTAAATTGTACATTAACAGTTATGCGATGCCAAGAAACAATCATACCGATGACATATTGACCCTGTAAGGCGTGAATATGGGGGATTTCGGTACTCGGCGGGCGAATGTAGAATTACCGAAATCCCTGGCCTAAGTGATAATTTTTCAACAGAAGTCACCAGGGGATATTGTTGATAGTTTTTTGTCTGTCTGACTGATTTCTACAATAAGTAAGCACTAAAATGATTTTTTTTATTCTTAAAGGTTTGTACAGTGGGGATTTCGGTACCGGCGCGCGTCTATGCTCTTGTGTAGAATTACCGAAATCCCCGCTAAGAGGCAGCGTATGGTGTCAAGAGTGCTTAAAAATTAATATTAATATCATTATTTGTACATCAACTGTTATGCGATGCCAAGAAACAATCATACCGATGACATATTGACCCTGTAAGGCGTAAATATGGGGGATTTCGGTACTCGGCGGGCGAATGTAGAATTACCGAAATCCCCCCTAAGAGGCAACTTATGCTGTCAAGTGTGCTTAATAATTAACATTAATATTATTTTTTGCACGTAAACATTCAAGCAAAGCCAAAAACCAAGAATACAAATGATATTTTTGACTCTTTCAGATGTAAATATGGGGGATTTCGGTACTCTGTGGGCGAATGTAGAATAACCGAAATCCTCGCTACAAGTCAATATTTTTCAAAAGAAGTGGGATATTGTTGTTAAGTTTTTGTCTGTGCCTCTTCTTTCTAATATCAAAAAGCCACCCAGATGATTTTTGACACTTGAAGAGCTTTACAGCGGGGATTTCTGTACCTCATCGTGCTTGTGAAAACATGCACTATGGATTCATACTCGGAATCCCAATAATTATGTATATATTTTAGTTTTTCACTACCAAACATGGATAAAAACAATTTTTCATCAGTGAATTGATTATATTTTGCAATATTCTATCTTAATATCCGCAGTATTTTGATAAATAATAAATATTATTGGGGATTTTTGGGGATTTCGGTAATTACGGGGAATTCGGTATTTCTACACACCCGTTTTAACTCCAGTAAACAAAGTACTTGTGTCACCGGCATTCTATACATAGATGGTGACGTCACTACGTTATTGTCACCTCTATAGGTCACAATATACTAAATAGTTTCCCTATATAGTTCAATGTAAAAGCGACAACTTTGAGCGAAATTAAATGCAACATTTTGCACATAGAGACCCCCATAACCATACCTTTTCTTAAAGGCCATTCTAAGCGGAATCGATTTATGCAATAAAAAAGATATGTCATGTTCAAACCAAAAAAGAACTTGACGCTAATCAAAATCGACTGTTTTTGCATCTTTTTTTTCGGCCGTTTCTTAGTGGAATGTAACCTTTTTCAGTGCAAGGCTTTACTAAAGATAAAACCCGAACAATAGTTTAAGATGTAAAACATGCCTTCGAGTCAACTATGATATTTTTTAGAGAGTACAGCCCTTCATGAAACGAGTATTTAGTATATTGTAACCTATACTTAGACGCATCACGCACCTCCATTTGGAGGCATTTATGACTACGACACAAAGAAGTCCGCGGATGAATGAAGAATTTGCTTTATAAGTAAACATTCATGTTATGATTTAAAAGTTATGTATTATTTTGTTCAGTCTTACGGTCTTATGTTAGTATCAATTATAATTTTCGTTAGTTTTCTACAATTTCGCTCTTTATTCATTTTTTTAAAAACAGAACTTTCACTTTCGGTTGTATAACAACATGTATCCTTTATTGACGAAAGTTTGCAATGAAATAGCGTTTTCAAAACCGCTTAAAAAGTTTCAGAAGGTGTGTCTGATGCATGTTTTGAAAAGACACAATGTCATAGCTATATTGCCGACTAATATGGGAACAATTTGATATTTCAAGTGGCTCCATTTGCATTCCAAGAGAAGTTCAAATTGACTTGTTCAGTTTGTTAAATTTTGACACCCTTATTATATATTTTTTATAAGTGCCTCATAGATTTATTTCTTTAAATAATTGAAATCATTGAAAAATTTAGTAAAAGCATAGCATTGATGTTCTATGATGGTCATTTTTAGTGGAATTGTATGTTACAAATTACAATAAAACAATTATAACTATTGTATTAATGAATTTAGATAAGGTGTCATTTTTAAATGGGGTAGTAATTCATTATATGAGATTAGCACATTATATAGTTGAAAAATAAATAACACTTTAATGACTTACCATAGTGAAATAAAGTAGCATAGAATATGTTGCAGGTCACAAAATGTAAAACTGAAGTTCAAACTCAGAAGAAGCTTTACAAATATTTTACACTGACAACACTGTTGATTTTCAAAAAAAATCCTTCCTATCTTCCTGCCCTAGTTTTTTGGGGAAAATTTTAATATTATTAATATCATTGAGTTAAATTATTAAAATATCAATATGTTTTGATTACATTAGCTAATTATAGTATTATATCATTAATAATGAAATACTTTGCGAGGAAAGTCCAATTCTGTTTTAATTAGTCTTAATTAGCTACTAGTAAAATTGAAAATATCAGTGACATCCAATAATTGGATTATATGCGTGTGAATGCATATGTTTTTTGACAGTTACATTGTACCCTTATATAATTGTATAACAACAAATAACTATAGTTCCACAACCCAGCCCAAGTTTACACCAACTGAATTAATTCATCAATTGATCCTATTTAATTATATTAAAAACAACATGTGTAAGATTTTGAGAATATCCCATGTATTCCTCTAGTATTCCTTTAGTACACCCAGGGTTGGCACCAATCGACCGCCCCCGGTTTTAACCGGCGGTTTTTACCGGTTAAAACCGCCCGGGTCAATACTCCCAAATTTGTCATTACTGGTCAATACTGGTCGATTGAACTTTACCCCCAATTTTGATTAATATTCCATGCTTAATTAACAATATTGATAATATAAATTAAACAGACATGTTGCCAATAATGTCTTAAGCTATTAATACCCACTATTTTATACCTGTTCATGCAAATAAGTCAAAGTTGGTCAACTGGATTTTTCTGATTGATTGATTTTTTTTCAATTCTAATGAATCATGAATGCTCAGAAAATTATGTGCTTGATTCAACACGAACCTGTCAATTACTGTGTATTAGTTTTTCCTCATGCCCCACTGTCCCCAGTCTTCTCACAGTCTTCTCACCTATACAGGTTAGGGCATCCAAAACTGATAATAGGGCCTTAAATGGCACCTTCTTGACACAACCCTTACTTGTCATGTATTCTTGCCTGGATTTCTTTAAGTACTTTTTAAACAAAATAGTGAAAAAATATTTCATTCTCCATTGATATAAAAATTAAAAAAAACAAAAACATAATTAGAAATAATTATTAAAAGAAAGTAGAGTAGACCCACAATTGGTAAACATTATTTGTTGGCAAAATCAAGAACTTTGATTGTTTATTCATTTGAAGACCAATTGAACTTTAAAATATGAAAACCCTCTTTATACAGAAAGGAGACAAGTTAGAAGTAACTATTAAATTAATAGCAAGTTATCTCCTTTTGTGTGAGTGAAATGAAATAGCCTAAGGGCAGATTTGCTTCATTGTCACTTTCAGAGACATAACACTGCATGCATATTATTACCAATTAAGGCTTAGGGGGCAGATTTATGACCCTAGAAACCACACTAGTTCTGTTTGTCATTCTGCCTATCAAATAGATATATCAATAGATCAGTGAAATGATTTATTATGGTTGTTTTTAGGGAAGCCTCAAACAAATTTTACCAATTAAATAGATCTAATTAGAATTGTTTTTATAAGTACCTGAATTTTTTCTTTCATTTATTGAGATCCTTGAAAAATTGAGTAAAAACACAGCTTTGATGTTCTTTGATGGTCATTTAAAGTGGAATAGTTGTGATTTTTAATGAAGAATAATAACTATATCCAAGTTTTAACTGAAACACAAATTATTTTGACTAAATAAATATCATATTGGGATATTTATTTTGAGACAAGTAAATAAAATTGTTATGTAACATTTAAATTAATATGTCCCAATACAGCTAGTATGAACATTTTACATTGATTTGTAGTACTCAGGTGTTACCTCTCAAAAATATTCTTTAAAAATTAAAGGAAACTCAACGATGAAAATATTTTCAAAACCAGGCAAATAATAGAAAAGTTATGTTTTCACTAATATTAAGTAACAACACACACCTACCATTGAACAATATATCAGGCACTTATGGTGCAATATACAAGCGTTAATTGGATTAGCAAGTGTATATAACAAGATAACAGCTATTGTATAAAGGGGTACTTATGGTGCAATATACAGGCCCATTAATCAGCATTGATGAGATTAGGTGACATCTTTGAAGGTGGGTCATTCATAAGATGAGATTAGCACATTATCATACAAAAACATTTTTATATAGTTTATCACTGTTTTAATTATTATTAATAAATTGCTTTAAATTTCCTTTTTTTAATTCATAAAGTTATTAATTTTTCCTTAAATTCCACAAATTCATTTAATAAAAACGGGTAATTGTGTTTTGTGTTTCTTATATCAATGAGTTTTTATTACATTTGCTAAAAAATTATATTATTAATAATGAAATAATGTGCAAGGAAAGTTCAATTCTGTTTTAATAAGTCTAAATGATTTATTAGTAAAAAATAAAATATCAGTGACGTCCAATAATTTGATAATAAACAAATGAATGCATGAAAAAAATGTTGACAGTTACAAAGTAAATATTTATTTATCATATTTAACTGTTACAAGGAAAACAGTTTCGAAATTAATTTAAATTTGATTTTACCATTTTTCCATTCACCAATTTAATTGGATAAAAAACAACAAACACTACATTTGCACAACCCTGCCCAGGTTCACTCAAACTGAAATAAGGTTTTAATTGTGTATTCAAAACGGGTCTTGATTACACATTATTCTTGGTTGCATTTGTGTTGAGCAACATGTATAAGATACTCAGTAAGATTTTGAGGATATTCCATGTATTCCACTAGTACACCAACATGCACTTACTAATGATTTACATGCAATCATTACACAGTTAAACCCTCCAAAAAACAATTCTAAAACCAAAAAACCATACAAGCTGCTTCATAGATATTAAAAGTTAATTAAAGACTTCATAAACAAAATAATAATTTTGATAATAAACAAAGATTGTACTTCAACCGAACAATTATAAATTTATTGGGGGGGGGGAAACATCTGCACTAAAACTAAAATGCGGGGGGGGAAACGTCTGGGGAGAAAACATCTTTGGGGGAAACGTCTTGGGGAGGAAACGTCTTGGGGGGGAAATGACCTGAAACCATTCCCAAAATGGTGAAAAAAAACACTGGCATATAAATTAAATGGAAAACATACAATATTATGTCAAGAAAAATAAAGCTGTAAAAATCTCACCTGCTTGTCTTTGATGTTGCAATTAGCACATTCAGCATTTTCAGTATCTACTAAATAAATATATGAAAGTGCCAAATGTCCAAGATACCATGACGTCTTCCTCAAAATGTTAGATCCTTCGAACTCCATTTTATTTTATCCCTGACTAATCCTCTCACACATTAGGCTAGTCAATATAAATTGCCGCCTTAAGAGTCTTTTGATGATTTTTTCTTTGGCAGACTCTTGGCGTCAATAGTCCACTCTATCTTTTTAATGTATGTACCGTGTGTTTAAGTCAACATTTGTATACGAAAATTATTTAGATTTATTACCTAAATCACTAAGACACTATGTCGCAAAGCTTCGATCTTCCAGCCTACCACTGAGAATTCAAACTGGAAGATATGCTGGTCAAAATATACCACGAAATGAACGTTTTTGCCTTTGTTGTAACGAATTAGATATTGAAGATGAGTACCATTTTGTCTGTAAATGTCCATTATACGTTGATATTAGAAAAAACTATTTAAAGAAATGTTATTACAATAGGCCTTCTGTTTACAAATTCCACCAGTTGCTGAATACAACGAATAAATTTGAACTTATTAAGTTAGCCAAATTTGTAAAAGAAGCTCTGATTTTAAGAAATAATATTACTAATGCTGTTAATTAATTTATATAGCAATCCTCCATATATTACCTTGCCTTTTCGTAACCGTATACGATGCTGATTATGTTATTGTTACTACTATGTTTATCTCTGTAACTTTTCCTAAACGTATACGATGCTCCTTATGTTTATATTATTACTATGTTTATCTCTGTGACATAATTGTATGTGAAATATCTAGTGTTTAGACGATGTACACTGTGCAAGTCTGAATAAATATTTGTCTTGTCTTGTCTTGTATCTTTTTAATAGCGAGAGTTTTCCTTCTTTGTCTATATTGATGCGCAAGGAATTTGGTGCGCAACATTCAAGCCCCGATATCAGACAGTTAATATCAACGGATTGCAATAATATTTACATACCTGTGTAGATAATTCATTTCTCAATAATGTTCCGTAAGAATTATGTAATGACTCTTTCAATTTTGCACGCCTGACCAATTTAAATCAACACACTACTCACATTTTCAATTCCAATCGCTGTGCCCGCTGTATACGGCAGGTAGATTTTAATCGATAACGCAGCCTATTACACCGTATGCCTTCTTCTGATTGGTTGATATTTAAATATTTCATAACATGGCGAGAGGTCAGTGATTGTATTGCGATTTAAGCAGAAGTTTAACTGAAACAAATTATGCCTTTTAACTTCAATTCGACGCTATTTGAGGTAAAAATGGACTAATTTAACTAAAACTTTATGAGTTGGTTATGTTCTTTTGCAATTTTAAGCATATTGATATAATAGTATTGTATTTAATTTTCGTTATGGTTTTTGCAGACCGGAGTTTCAGCGTTCAGATTTATTCTGAACGCGAATTATTTCAGCTAACATTAGGCCTACATGTAAGATTCCTTGTAATGTTCACAGCGTTTATTTTAAATCGTTTACGTTCTCAAATTTCAGCAGGTATTTAATTATAAATATTTATTTATGATTTAGATTTATTTACTTTTTCGAAGATACAGTCTAGTCCAAATAATTAAACGTAAGCTACCCCGCTTACGTCTAAACGGCTACCGTCGTTTTCCTATAGCAAATTGAGTTCAACTAAAACTTAAGTTTTTCTCGTTAAATCTTTGCTAATGCATAAAATTATCATTAATTAGACATATATGTGAGCGATTACCTCTTAAATGTGTAAAAATTGTGCTTTTAAACCACTTATGTACATTTTTTAAAATAAACATACACAACACACTTCGTGTGTTTGTCGTTCATAGAATTACATGGAATTATCTTGAACGAAATTATTTTTTGAATAGGTTACACATAATCAATTGTTGTTGTAAAACAAACCACATCACTTTTTAGCTTTCTGTACTCTTTATTAAATGAAACCTATAGGTGTGTGTTAAAACTACCAGTTGTATCACGGAGTGTATATTGTTAGGAGATGAATCGAGTATTTGACCCTTACTGTAGTAAATTCAATCTTATGCAAAAACTATTCATCCGATTTTATTGGTTTATACGTTATCTTGTTGCTTATTAATTCCTCTTTCAAAAATATACGTTTTAGTATATTCCCGTTGTTATTAATGGATTTATAGCGAGATAAACACAAGAAATACACATTTTATGTTTTACCACCGCGCGTTTTACCGTATTGTGGCTATCGATTTTGTACAATTAGCGTACAGCGAAGCGCCGAGGTTATACATTTTGATGTACCCACTCACGTCTTTTGTTGAATTATTGTTTCATTTCTCGGCCGATTTTGACAAATTATATATCATTAGAAAGCTTACGTTACGTAGTAAACAGATATATAAATATATATTAAGTTTTTCTTCTGATTTCGACAGCCCGGCGAGTTATAACTTTTACTTTTTCAAATATCATACCGTTTTGGAGTTTTAGAATCTAGATTTACGGTTGACATGTTCGTACTTAATACCAATTTGTAGCGTTTATATTTGGAGTTCAGTTTTAAAAATTACATCTTGCTTAGGAGAAAAGAATTCTGTATACGATAGAAAAAAATTGTTTAAAAACGAAAGTTATTAAGGAATGAAGGCGGAAGAAAGTAGCGCGCGTTCCTAACGCACTGAACTGATGCTACGGTCTTGGCGATTATGCTTTTGTTTAGAAACCGGCCATTGAATTTCCTTTGCCATGATTATTATATTTTTTATGATATATTGTAGTATTTTGTTCACGAAACATATCAATAAAGCTTATTATAAATAAATCTTATTATACCGATTTGTAGCGTTTATATTTGGAGTTCAGTTTTAAAAATAACATCTTGCTTAGGAGAATAGAGTTCTGTATATGATAGGAAAAAAATGGTTTAAAAATGTAAGGAATGAAGGCGGAAGAAAGTAGCGCGCGGTCCTAGCGAACCGAACTGATGCTAAGGTCTTGGCGATTATGCTTTTGTTTAGATACCGGCCATTGAATTTCCTTTGCCATGATTATTATATTTTTTATGGAATATATTGAAATATTTTGTTCTAGAGACATATCAATAAAGCTAAGTATTAATGAAGCTTAATAAATTAACGATTTCAGCTCTTGATTATAACACAGAAAGGGTGTTAATTTTATGATGAAACAGCGTATATAGCGGACCATCTTGATATTTTTAGGCTTTGCATACTTCAAATATAATGGTTGTCAAAACATTCATCGTTTGTTGTTTATTATCAAAAAGGTAATAATGTAAAATTATATGAAATGTTATTAACCATAAATTATCAATTAATTAAAATTATTTAAAGATTCTTGAAAATCACGGTCAACTGTCTATGCATGTATATTGAAATATCTTTATAAATTATCAGAGTTATAAATATATAGAATTCTAAATTATAACTCTGTATTATTTGTATTTTTCGGAAAGATTATTTAACCCCGTTGTGGTCAAATGAGAATGCTGTTTTTAGTCATGTTATTCCGTACACTACCATACACTCTTTATAGGACTACGAAATGACGGAGTTTTTTTACCGGTACCCGCTAAATACGTTAAATGTTAAGTATGAGATTTTTTAAATGTTTAAAATGTACATGTATAGGTATTAAGCACTTATAATTATTATGATTAAGCTGGCTGACATCTATACAGTATTTAGTTTATGGCAATCTGTATGGGAAGATGACTATAAATGTTTTCAATACCCTACATATCTTATAAACGCAAAATTGAGTATTTGGCGTTACATTACTCCAAGAAATGACCACTAATACCACGAAAAGACATGGAGGTATCATAAAAAGTGTAAACTGACCAGACATTGCCACCTGTGGTTAGGGACCAATATACAAGTATAGGTCCCTGCTGTGGCGTATGACACCATAGTGTTATTTAGTATTGGTCGGCACAGTATCTGATTATAACGAGATAATTGTTTTGTGCTGAACACAGGGGCAATAAAACCACAGATCTATCAATAAACAAGATTATTGAGATATCTTTTATTGAACTCCGCGATAAAAATGCTCAAACCACGGACTCTAGATTACACGGATAAGAAATATGGCAACATTCTCAGAATCATCACTGCTATATGTTTAATCACCTAACAATTAGTCTAAAAATAAAAATATATTTGAGTTGAAGACGATGTACTGTTGTATAAGTCTGAATAAACTATCTGTCTGCCTGTCTAAATCTAAGCCGTCATCGTCCCAGTGAACAAAATCTAATTTTGAATAGTTGGACATGATGCCCTGATGTCAAAATACGAAATGACCCGCGTAACACCGACCGCGATTTTCAAGAATCTTTAATAAATTGATAATTTAAGGTAAATAACATTTCATATAATAATACATAATTACCTCGTTGATAATAAACAGCAAACGATGAATTTTTTTGACACCCATTTATTTCAAGTATGCATGCAAAGCCGAATAATATCGAGAGGGTCCGCTATATACGCTGTTTCATCATAAATTTAACACCCTTTCTGTGTTATAAACAAGAGCTGAAATCGTTAATTTATTAAGATTCATTTATAATAAGCTTTATTGATATGTTTCGTGAACAAAATACTACAATATATTCCATAAAATATAATAATATGGCAAAGGAAATTCAATGGCCGGTTTCTAAACAAAAGCATAATCGCCAAGACCGTAGCATCAGTTCAGTGCGTTAGGAACGCGCGCTACTTTCTTCCGCCTTCATTCCTTACTTGCTTTCATTTTTAAACCATTTTTTTTTATCGTATACAGAATTCTATTCTCCTAAGCAAGATGTAATTTTTAAAACAGAACTCCAAATATAAACGCTACAAATTGGTATTAAATACGAACATATGTCAACCGTAAATCTAGATTCTAAAACTCCAAATTTGTATGATATTTGCAAAAGTTAAAGTTATAACTCGCCGGGCTGTCGAAATCAGAAGAAAAACCTAATATATATTTACATATCTGTTAACTACATTAACGTAAGCTTTCTAATGATATATAATTTGTCAAAATGGGCCGAGAAATGAAACTATAATTCAACAAAAGACGTGAGTGGGTACATCAAAATGTATAACCTCGGCGCTTCGCTGTACGTAAAAGATCGATTGCCACAACACGGTAAAACGCGCGGTGGTAAAGCATAAAATGTGTATTTCTTGTGTTTAACTCGCTATAAATCCATTAATAACAACGGGAATTTACTAAAAGTTATATTTTTTGAAAGAGGAATTAATAAGCAACACGATAACGTATAAACCAATAAAATCGGATGAATAGTTTTTGGGTATTATAGTACCAGAAAGGCCGTTTACCAAAAAGGCCGCTCCAAAAAGGCCGCATAAGTGAATCAAAAAGTCCTCATGTTATACCAAAAAGGCCTTACAATATTTTTATTATGATTGAATAGTTATGCTGAATATAATTATCATATCTATTAAATAGTCATAACTTTTTTATTAGTCTTCTTCAAAGACGTTAATGTTATAATCATAGTCGGCAAAATAATCGCATAGATCCACAGTATGAATTGTTCGTTAGTCACAATATTTTTCCTTGAGTAATAGATGTATCAGTTTTTTAATTAAAAGCCGTTAATTTTGAAATCAAAGTCGGCATAAATATCGCCAATAAGCACGTAGGAATTATCCATTTATGAAAATTATATTTTTTTCTGAACTTTCTGTTTGCATCTAAAAGTGTAACAAATGAGTAATAATAAAGGTGTTGTAAACTTACGTGGCGGCCAAATTTATGATCCAGAATTATTGAGAAATATATAACCCGTTTATGTGTCAAAGTTGTCTATAGTAGTTGCTTTTTTTATTCATTAATTGGAAAGTATACCGGACTTTATTTGGCGTTTGAAATATAGTGTTTTTAAATTGTGTAAATGATACGTATTTCTTCACGAGTGTTAATTTATTGTGTGATGACATTGTGTGAGTGTTTCGGTATGGCCTCCTACCGTATAACAAAGTAAATGTCGTCATAAAAGTAACACACAATATAAAGTGTACAACGCTATTATTAATTAATATGTAAAACAATAAATTAAATTAAATATACGCATATGGATTAGTGACTGCTAAAGACAAATATTTAATATATTTAACATATATAATTAAGTAAATAATATATTATGATATATTTGTAATTTCCTCTTAAACTATTTCTTGCAATGTTTAAAATATCAGAAGTTGAAAGAATTTGAATGTACAAAAAAAACTCGCTAATTAGACCGGGTATCCAAGTGTCAAGGGTCATTCACAGTTTGCGGCATCTGTTTTGATAACGGATTAGTAGAAAGCCCTCATAAAGTGTAAAATGACACTAATTAGCACCTATTGATAATTACTTGCGCATTATAAAATATTTTTCTTAACTTTTAACGATATAAAACTAGCTACATTAAATTCGGAAGACTTAAACCGAAAGAAATTAACATGCTGTATTCTATGTGATATTATTAAAAATTGTAACTGATTGTCTATATTATTACGCATTTCATTAGCATTAAAAATATATTAAGCAAAGTTTATAATGTCTTTTTTATTAACCGACTGCATTAGAATGTCAAATTTATTTAAGTTTAACGTTGGCCACCTTTGAAAATATGGTTTTAAATGTTCCTTTCTAATTTCTCTATATAGAGAACAAACACGTAAAAAGTGATACTCGTTTTCTATGGCGTGTCCGTTGCAAAACTGACATTTTCTATTTTCGCGTAGTATCTGATTATAAGGACCGCTTTCGATCTCTAATTAATGTGACAAGTATGAGGCGAAACAATGCACCACCTCCGAGATCCTGGCCAAGGTCGGTCAAGTGTACGGTGTTGTGCTGGAGTAATGCACATGCATATTTTATTATGTAGTTTAAATTCTGATGTATTTTGTCACGTTGACTGTATATTATTATATGTTATTATGTTGTATTTTGTCAGTGTGACTGTATATCGTCTGTAAATGTTTGCTTGTAACTGTATATTTTGTTGTATAAATTGTTTGACTGTGCTTGTACATTGACTGAATATATCGTAAATGTATATTTAAACATAAACAACAAATAAAGAAAATACTAAACTTCATACCTGTTTCATGAAATATTCCATATCGATTTATGTGTATTTGTTTGTAAACACAATTTGAAACCTAAAGTAACAATAATTGCTTTAAGGCCTTTTTGGTTCATTTTTTGGTCTTTTTGGTACGCTTTGAGGCCTTTTTGGTAAGGCCTTTTTGGTATTCGGCCGTTTTGGTATGCAGCCTTTTTGGTTGTCGGCCTTTCTGGACCATAACCAGTTTTTGCATAAGATTGAATTTACTACAGTAAGGGCATTCTATACATTAATGGTGACGTCACTACGTGTCAGTAAGACCGGTGTGACACAATGACAGTAAGGGTCAAATACTCGATTCATCTCCTATCAATATACACTCCGTGCGCCTAGTTTACTACATAGCCTTGCATCATGCATAGATTAGTGTGCAAGTAGTACTGCTTTGTTAGTTGTTGAATATTTTATGTTAAAGAATAAAATAAACATTATATTGGTGGATTTGGTCAGCTGTATGGGGAAGAGGAGGCTGAATATGTCCCGAAATTAGTCAGTGAAAACCAAGATTTGGTCAGGGAAAGGTCAGTGAAAAGCCAGGGAATTTTATTTCATCAGGTTGGTGGCAACCCTGATAAACTATATAGCAACTTCATATTTAGCTTACAGGGGGGGGGGGGCATAGTGTTTCTCAAATAAATCTTGTTATAATTATGTCTTTGTTTTTATTAAACCACATTGAAACGGTGTAATTTTCTTTCTTAATATTACGAATCCTTGAAATGTCAGCTGGTCATAATGCATGTGCGTAAAGTGTCGTCCCAGATTAGCCTGTGCAGTCCGCACAGGCTAATCAGGGAGGACACTTTCCGCTTAAACTAGATTTTCTGTAAAAAGGGACTTCCTTTAAACGGAAAATACCATTGAAGAGGAAAGTGTCGTCCCTGATTAGCCTGTGCGGACTGCACAGGCTAATCTGGGACGACACTTTACGCACATGCATTAAGCCCAATTTTCTCAGAACAAGACACATTGTATTTCCTCCCACACAATGATGAGGGACACATTGATGAGCTGCTGTTAATAGTTTGCTTTGTAAGGAAGTAAGTTTGTTGGTCTGTCCATCATTTCTGGCAGGTAACTTTTGTGAATGATTAGTCTGCGCAATAAACATGGCAATAATGATCATATGACGATGAAATGTTGCACGCAAAAACCTGCCCTTTTTTATAAGGCCTCTGTCATTGTTTATTTGACAATATTCAACTTTAATGTGAACATGTTTTCTTAAATAATATGAGCTTCTGGGAAACTGGTCTTGATGCATGTGCTTAAAGTGTCGACCAAGATAAGCCTAGGCAGTCCTAAAGTGTCGACAAAGATAAGCCTAGGCAGTCCTAAAGTGTCGACCAAGATAAGCCTAGGCAGTCCTAAATTGTTGACCAAGATAAGCCTAGGCAGTCGTAAAGTGTTGACCAAGATAAGCCTAGGCAGTCCTAAAGTGTCGACCAAGATAAGCCTAGGCAGTCCTAAATTGTTGACCAAGATAAGCCTAGGCAGTCGTAAAGTGTTGACCAAGATAAGCCTAGGCAGTCGTAAAGTGTTGACCAAGATAAGCCTAGGCAGTCGTAAAGTGTTGACCAAGATAAGCCTAGGCAGTCCTAAAGTGTTGACCAAGATAAGCCTAGGCAGTCGTAAAGTGTTGACCAAGATAAGCCTAGGCAGTCCTAAAGTGTTGACCAAGATAAGCCTAGGCAGTCCTAAATTGTCGACCAAGATAAGCCTAGGCAGTCCTAAAGTGTCGACGAAGATAAGCCTAGGCAGTCCACAAAGGCTAATCAAGAAAAAACTGTGTTTGCTTTTATGGTATTGTTTTAAGGAGTTCTCTTCTTAGGGAAAATCCAGTTTAGACAGAGAGTGTCAAAGCTGATAAGCCTGTGTGGACTACACAGGCTAATCTGGGAGGACACTATGCGCATGCATCAAATTATGTTGTTCCAAAGGGAAGAACGTTCAGTTTTGAGCCCAAAGTTCATGCCTCGGATTGTGACAGCTCTTTAGAAGACTAATGATTAGTCAGATATAATAATAATGTTTCTACAATGTTATTGAATATAATTTTGTAAATGTTTTGTCTCCATGGATTTGAAACCATATTTTTCATATATGTTATATTTCAACAACTGGGAGGTCACGTGTTTGATCCCTACTCATAGGTTTCTTGAGATCACTCCCATAGACACAAAGTACTGGTTCTACCCGGGACACGGACTTGGGAGGGCTTAAATAAGCCTTAGGCTTTCGATGCAATAAAGTGGAAATAAATAGTTAACTAATCTGTTTCAGTTTTGCCATGATGGCTTCTCGTGCCATGCGCTGCTCTAACATGTTCAGTGATTCAAACTCTGACGACTACTTGGGCAGCGACGAGTACGAGCTTCTTCGTCAGGGGATCAAACCCTGGGACCCTGAGGCTGGCGGTGCTTAACGGGTGGTAGTTACTTGCTCCGTGACAGTTTTGTGATCCATTGTGGACTAGGGATGGGAAACATCGGCTCCAACACAGTTTTGTGGATAATTGTGGACTAGAGCTGTGAATCTTTTACACCGACAGTTCAATTGTCAAAAGACTAGGGTGGGGAGTGACAGTTTTGTGATAATTTGTGGACTTAGGCTGGGAATCTTTGACACTGTGACTGTTATAAGGTCAAAAGAATAGGGCTGGGAATATTTCACACTCGCACAAATTTTGTGGAAAACAGGCTGGGGTCTCTGCCACTGTCGAAATTTTGTGATTTGCAAACGAATGCTGGAGATACGCTGCCTGGTGAATATTTGGTGCTGTAATGTTGTAGGACTATGATTCAGTATTTAAAAATTATTCAGTTATTTACTTTCTTTATTGTGCTAGACATAACATTTTGCAGTTCAATAATACTGCTTTACATGCATGTTGGGATAATGTTTAAAAATAAATTTTGCATCAAATTTTGTTCATTGAAATACAGTAAATACTGCGAAAAAACTAAGTGTTAACTAAGTCACTTGATTACCACAAAGTAAAATCAACGTGAAAATTGGCTTAGTCACTTGATCACCACAAAGAAAATTGGCTCAAATCTCGCCAACAGTTGGTGTGAAAGAATTTAACAGTTTTTGCAAAAAAATGCTGAGCTTTGTTATGTTAAAGCTATCAAAGGCCGAGCTATATTAACCAAAATGCTGTGAAACCATTTATTTTAGCCAGCACAAAATTTCGTCATTTTTATAAAAAAAGACGTTTTCGTCAGCACTTTAATTCGCCAATTCTTGACTTTGAAAAAATAAAAATTGCTTCAGTCAATACCCGATTTGTTTGTAAAACATGTCCGAAATATATCGTGGTTGCGATAAATCGTAGTGGGGAAAGAGGGAGGACACTTTGAGTCACTTGCAGGGGGTGGGGCCTGTTTGTCACATGTAAATATACTAGTGTTTTGTTATCAGGGGATCAGTAATTTGCCCCCATTAGTGTATCATTATTATGATTAGCGGATTAGTGGGACCGAATAACCATTAACGAGTGTTTGAAACCCGGGTTTGAAACAGTGAAGCCAGTTGCAAATTGGTCTTCTTTATTTATTATCATGACCAAACTTATAACAATCTTACCTTTATCGGCGCAAATAAGAGAAGGTGCGAAGATAATTGGTTAAAATTAGTGTTAGCAAACTATTTGGTAAGTTTTCAATAAAGTTTCAAGAGTTTTGCATCTTAAATATTTGATCACTTTAAGTACAATAATTTTCGGAAGTGTAAAATTAACAGTGCATTATGGGACAGCGGTTTCAAAGGGCACAGTTCAGATTTAATTGTAACAACCAATGGACGAGTGAGTTTAAATTAGATTGAATGCAATAGGATACAAAGCAATGTTTTATCGCGTCATACTCAGTCATTCGAAAATCGTGCTTTTCGGGGATTTTCTGAAAATCACGCAAAAATAAAAGTGAATTTCTGAAAACAATTTCCCTACATTTGGATGGAACTAATCATGACGTCATGATTGCTAATTTCTCTTTACCTGTTACGTTTTCAATGGCTACAAGTAACAATGATTTGAAACATGCATCGTAAAACTTGTAAAAGCTGTCAATCATTAAAAAGATCGATAGCCCATAATACGAAGCACAAGCTATTATACCACCTGTATTATAGTTAAACGCAAACAAACAAACACAAATATATATATTCTGTATTTATTTATACGGAGAATGTATATAAGTATATACATCATTATCTTTTAATTTCGTTTATTGTCTTTGATCCAATCTGCTGCGTGGAGGCTGTATAATCTTCTGTAACAACACTGAAAAACACAATACACACAATGGGTAATAAAGTTGTTAACAATTAGCGCTAATCATTACAATTCTACCTAAACTAAGTCAACGAAGTCCATACAGCAGTACTGCTCTCGCGTTTTAGAGCAATGTCATGTGTCAGTTAAGTACACTGTGTAATCTACACCCTTTTGTTTCAAAACCGGATTTATCTTGATTACGAAACAGACGGACGATGTATGCGTGGATTCAGTTGGATTTTAGTGCCTCATGCCTTTGGTAATTCAGTCTTAATTTGTTCAAATATGGGACATAATTGTTCGTTAGGATCTTGAATTCGTCAATCGGTCTACTGACGATATACACGCAAATAAATGCCGGGCGATTAATAATGGTTTCACAGTAATTCAAATCTGCTCTCAGACTGTGAACATTTGTTCTCTTAACACAAGGATATCAGTAAAACTGATTGATGCTCCTCAATGATGCTTTGTCGATATATGGTTTAATTGTGTGGAAAAGTGTGACATTGAGAAAATCTTTTATTAGCCTCAGTGACCTTGATCCCAGCGACATCGAACCTCATCAAAAAGGAAGAGGTCCATACAAGGTACCTACATCCCTAATACATATGAGATCGATCAAATATTGAAGGCACCAAGAGAAACTGTAACCAAAGGGTGACTTTGAGAAAATCTATTATTAGCTTGGTGACCTTGACCCCAGTAACCTCAAACCTCATCAAAAGGTATAGGTCCATGCAAGGTACCCTCATGCCAAATATGTAAGAGATTGGTAAAATATTGAAAGCGCTATGAGAAACTGTAAGAAAATTGTGACGGAAAAATCTATTTTTAGCCTCGGTGTCTTTGACCTTGACCCCAGTGACCTCAAACCTCATCAAAAGGTAGAGGTCCATGAAAGGCACCTACATTTCAAATATGTTAAGATCGGAAAAATATTAAAGGTGCTATGAGAAACTATAACAAAATTGTGACAGATAAATCTATTGTTAGCCTCAGTGACCTTGACTTTGACCCTAGTGACCTCAAACATCATCAAAAGGTAGAGGTCCATGCAAGGTACCTACATGCCAAATATGTAAAAGATCGGTAAACTATTGAAGGCGCTATTAGAAACTGTAACAAGTGTGACAGAAGTAAGTAACCCCAAACTGGCAATTATATGCTCCCCATATATATATATATATATATATATATATATATATATATATATATATATATATATATATATATATATATATATATATATATATATATATATATATATATATATATATATATATATATATATATATTTATATATATGGGGAGCATAAAAATCAACTAGGGCTTTGCCACAAATGTGACGAATACACCCACATGCCACATTGACATAATATATTTTGCATGTTGTCTTCACAAAAAACGGCGAACACCATGCTCAATGTTTAAAACGCACCAAGTGACCCCTTAACCTGGTTTTTGACCCTGCATGGCCCATGTTTGAACTTGACCTACACATCATCTAGATACAACTTCTGACCAAGTGTGGTGAAGATGGGATGAAAACTACTTGAATTAGAGAGCAGACACCATGATGAATAAGTAAAACGTACTAAGTGACCCAGTGACCTAGTTTTTGACCCAACATCATCTAGATACAACTTCAGACCAAGTTTGGTGAAGATCGGATGAAAACTACTTGAACAAGGGCTGTTTGTAAAACATGCATGCCCCCCATATGGGCTGTCAGTTGTTGTGGCAGCCATTTTGTGAATACGTTTTTTGTCACTGTGACCTTGACATTTGACCTAGTAACCTGAAAATCAATAGGGGTCATCTGCAAGTCATGATCAATGTACCTATGAAGTTTCATAATCCTAGGCGTAAGCATTCTTGGGTTATCATCCGGAATCCATTTTACTATTTTGAGTCACTGTGACCTTGACCTTTGACCTAGTGACCTGAAAATCAAAAGGGGTCATCTGCGAGTCGTGATCAATGTACCTACGAAGTTTCATGATCCTAGGCCTAAGCATTATTGAGTTATCATCCGGAAACCATTTTACTATTTCGAGTCACTGTGACCTTGACCTTTGACCTAGTGACCTGAAATTCAATAGGGGTCATCTGCCAGTAATGAGCAATGTACCTATAAATTTTCATGATCCTAGGTCTAAGCGTCCTTGAGTTATCATCCGGAAACCATCTGGTGGACGGACGGATCGACCGACCTACCTACCGACATGTGCAAAACAATATAACCCTCTTTTTCGAAAGGGGGCATAATTAGAGAGCGGACACCATGCTCAATGTTTAAAATGCACTAAGTGATCCCCGTGACCTAGTTTTTGACCTGCCATGACCCATGTTCGAGCTTGGCCTAGACATCATGTAGATACAACTTCTGACCAAGTTTGGTGAAGATCGGATGAAAACTATTTGAATTAGAGAGCGGACACAGGCCGACCGACAGACAAGCTCACTCCTATATACCCCCCTAAACTTCGTTTAGTGGGGGGGGGGGGGTATAATTAGTAAGAGCAATCAAATAAAGGCAACATGTAACAACATCAATCAAAATTTTGCGGTCACTCATGTTTTTCTGTGTTAACCAGAGTTAGGGTATTGCATCAACCATGGAAACGAAAGATTAAACAGGGTTTCTGGATGAACCTGGGGTTATGGGTTGTGTCAACCAGAAAAATGATAGAGCGTCAACAAAGAAAAAGATTCACCAGGGTTATGAGGTGAACCTGGGGTAGTTTGTTGTGTAAACCAGAATTATGATAGGGTGTCAACTATGGAAAGAAATATCAACCAGGGTTATTGGTGAACCAGGCAAGTGGATCATCTAGGATGAGGGAATCAACCAAAAGGTTAATCAGAGCTAGTGTCAACAAATGGGTCAACAATGATTATGGTGTTGACCAAACCCAGGGTTTGTAAGGGTTCAGAGCTCCAGATAAGGATTTGTGAAATTAGTAACGGTACTGCCACTGACAGAAAGAAAAGGAGTAACACTGAAAATCAAGTAGTACCTGTACTACCATATCCAAAAATACAAGTAGGACTGTACTACCCGTGTTCTTGGATATTGATGGGTGCATAACTGACTTTACAGAAACAGTTGCAGCAATTATAATATATATATTTAGCTTCTTAAACAGTTACTTTATTAGGGTTTCCATTCTGAATTTTGATGCAAATACAACTACACATTAAAACTCATGAATAATCACTATTTCTTATTTTTGCTCTTCTTTTTGACAAGAAAACACAAGCCAACTTGTAAGCTTAGTAATTGAACACCAATGTCACTGTCTCATCTCAAAAGAATCATTGCTTTAGCAGTCAACTGTCAAAGTTGGCATAGACTATGTTAAAAGCTTAAGCAAACACTTCAACTGGGTTCACAGATTGAATGTCAGGATGGTTAGACGACCTTTTGTAGCCATTATATGACAACAAAGTGTTTTTTTTTAACCGCTTTCAGTTTAGCCGGCCTTCCCTTGCGCGCAGACATATTGTTTTTGACGGGCTTACGAGTTACCGGAAATCACGCCACAGAACAGACAATAATACCGGAACCCAGTCTACAACTTTTTGGTAATTTAAATTACCGGTTAGGTTAGAGACCAACAAATTACGCCGCGCTCCCGCGGACATAACGGTACAGCCAGATTTTTTCCGTAAATGAATAAAAGGGATATTAAAGTGGTAATTGTACGTCCAGTTTATAAAAATAAATGCGTAAACCTTCATGAAAAAGCTGTATTTACGGCTGTACGGCCCTTATCTGGTGCTCTGAGGGTTAGTGGTTTAACCAAGGCTAGAATTTTGTCTCAGAAAATGGAGTTAACCAGGATTTGGGGTTCAACCAAGGCATAGGGATCAACCAAATTTGGGGGTCAACCACAGCAAGAAGGGTCAACCATGGCTGAGTTTCATGTTGAACTAGGGAGTTAACCAGGTCTAGGGTTTCAACCAGCATTTAGGGGTCAACTAGGGCTAGGGGATTAATTTAGGACCAGGGAGTGAACTATATTGAGGGGGTCAACCACAACTATGAGGTATACCAGGACCAGCATGGGGAGTCAACAGGTACTCGTGCATCTAGCATGGCTAACTTGTATCTGAAAGTAGGTATACTGAGGTTCAAGGCTACCTAGAACGAGTCCCAGGACTACCAAGCTGGGTCAACTACAGCGTCCCAGGAATCCATTAGCCATAATAGGGTTCCCAGGGCAACAAAGGGATCAACCAGTTTCACAAGACAAAGCGAGTCACTTTTAGTTCACAAGCAGCACTATCATGTGGGAACTTTTTTGGTTCCCCCTGAGTCCACCAGGATCAAAGTGTAGTATCTTATACCGATGGTACTTGATAACTTGACCCCTAAGACAAGACATCAGTAGGGTATCAAAAACATTTGCTTCACTAGTTCTGCTTGTTAAATTCAAGAGCCCTACATAATTTGCTGAGCAAAAAACTTGCTGGTAAATTTCAATAAGCCTGATGTAATGTATGTTCATTTTTATTTTAACTTTTATATATCAACAAAATACGTTTTTGAATTTATAAATATATGCAATGGGAGAAAAAGGCAAATTCCATAAAAATATGTAAATTGTACATTGCACAGCACTTAGTAGTTTCAATCATTTACACTATTTAAGAGTTACTGGCATTGAAACACCATGTTGACGCTATTTATAATTAACAAGTTTTTGCTGAAACACCATGTTTAGATCATCTACGTTTAGTTCGTTTTTGTGACTCGTCACCAGTTGAGCACTTCCGTTTCTTGCTCCCAGAGTCATTGTCTGACATCCTGAAAATTGAAAAAAAAATTAAGTCATGCAGTCAAACCCTTAATGTTAGGTCATAAATTGAAACATTTTAATGAATTTGAGTTTATTTAAAACACAAAACAGGAACAGTCAATGGGGTTATACATGTATATACAGGGTGCAAGTATACAGGGTTAAATGTAAAAGTTCCTATTAATAAGGGTCAAATGATCTAGTCAACTTCCTTCTTTAGCAAAGGCTTTATAAAGGCCCCTTCCCCCAAGAGAAAGGCCTCAAAGAGTTTTTCTTTAAAATGATGGAATTTTTCCAAAATGTCAAGCTTACTTTGGGAATAGTTTTCCCCCTTCTCAGTTTTGTTGATATTTTTCGCAAAATTGAAGACCAGGCCCATTCCCGATATCAAGAAAAAAAGCCCTGGACTTGAAAGGTCAATATAAATAAGTGAAACTCCAGCTGCTCCAGCATTATTGCATTTCTATTATACACAAGTGTATACTTATTATCATTTCTAAGCAAACACCTAGCCCCTCTACTAAGCTTCAACATAGAAGAATAAGAACAATTCCATAACTTATAGATTAAGAAACACTTACGCAGCCAGCAGGGCCTGAATCTCGGGCGGTGAGAATGCCGCCACGTCACTTTCCGGATTGCACAGGTATCCGCTGATGTATTCTGGTTTCAGACACAGACACCCGCTGGACAAGAGCTTCTCCAGGTCTTCCTGCAGACACAATGGAATATTGAGTCTACATTGCATATTTCTAAATTGGAGGAAGACAAGAGGGTATTACTTGGTTTTGGTAGATAGGCTTTTTTTAAATTACAAGTGATCTTAGATACAAATATTTAAAATAAAATAGTGCCTGAGTTTATAACACTACCTTATATCCCCTGAGAAATGTGGATGTAATTGGCTCCAAAAACTCAGTGCAATTTATGTGGGCCGACAAAGCTACTGTGGTATAAAAAGATAGAGATAGAGTTACAGCTCTTGGGCCGTTCACATTGCCCCATAGAGACCTACCTACGATAAAGTTTAGTGATTCATAAAATATTGAATTCATTATTTAACGGAGATGACTTCCAAAAACATTTTAGGTTTGCTGTGGGACAATAGGCTTAATGCATTTGCATAACATGTCATCCCAAATTAGCCAGTGCAGTCCACACAGGTTAACATGGGACGACTATTTCCAGTATTCTGGAATTTTACATCTAAAACCAGTCTATTCTCAGCAAAAATCCTGTAATGGCGGAAAATGTTGTCCCTCGTTGCGGACTGGCACAGGCTAATCTGGGACACTTGACGCACATGCATTAAGCCACTTTTATGAGAGCTAGGCTCCATTACTGCATACCTGTGGGACAGGGATCTTGTGTGGCTCCATCAGGACATGGGTGGCGTCCACTCGCGCAGGGAACGGTGGCCTGTAACAAGCAACCAGGGCTGGTGTACATAATGCTATTAAAAGGAATCTTTACTTAACAATACTTTTTCACAGATTTTTTTTTTTTTTTTTTTTTTTATTGTTCTACTAACAGAAATACCATAATAAGGAATAATTCTAACAGTAATAATAACAAGGAACACACATACAATAAGTCTACTCTAGAGATCGAATGAGGGAATTCTGGAAGCAAAAGAGAACACGCTACCACTTCAACAAACAAGCTGAAGACATTTTTTGTGAACTTTAAAACAGAGCTAGGTAATACACTTTTTTGCTACATTACATTTTGCAATCGCTTTATAATAATAATTTTTATTTCGATTGATGAATACCAATAAAGGAACATATATTTTTAACAATTTTATTAGTCAGGTGTGTAATTTTGCTTGTTTTAATATCATGCATACTTTCTGCTTTGATTCTATGACATTTGTTTTTTAAATTGTCATTTTGCAAAACTGTGACAAAGTCCGTTTAAGCTGCACATAAGTTACAATTTACCTGTAACTATCTGTCAATAAATTACTGAGGTGAGAAATCATTGGTTCGTATTTGAAGTGGTAAACAAAAGCACATGGCCTCATCAACCAATAAATGATCTATAAACCATTGGATATAAACAGTTAAAAAGTGGCTAAAAACGTGTCTACTGTTTAATTTAATAATACAAATTAAAGTATATGAGGTAGCATTTGGTGAATAATAATTTGGGATGTTATTTTAAATCGAAGCAAAATGGATTAATTATGGTAGATTCATTTTTTCTTTAACATGAAGTTGTGTGGATTCATAAAATTTTCATGGATTTTTTGGTAATGTCTGATACTAGACATTGGACTTAAACATTAATTGGACATTTGCTTTCGCACTCATGGAAATTAGTGTCCGACAAATAATATTGGTTTCACAGTAATGCACGTCATAATTCCAAAAAGACCCATATACACATCCAAATGCCAAACTTTTCTTTATGGACCAAATAGAAAAAAAACATACACAAACAAGAGATATGTTTGTCAGAAACACAATGCCCCCTAATGCGCCGCTTTTATTTTATTTTTTGACCTTTGACCTTGAAGGATAAAATTGACCTTGACCTTTCACCACTAAAAATGTGCAGCTCCATGAGATACACATGCATGCCAAATATCAAGTTGCTATCATCAATATTGCAAAAGTTATGACCAAAGTTAAAGTTTTGAGACACACACAATGAATGAATGACTGACACAGTGACAAACAGACAGGCCAAAAACAATATACCCATGACAAGCTTGTCTGGGCCATAACTTTGTCGTTCATTGTGAGATTTTAAAATCATTTGGAACATTTGTTCACCATCATAAGACGGTGTGTTGAGCGAAAAAATCTTTTTTCAAGGTGTTCATTTCAAATGTTCCACTGATTGTTTATGTCCCTTTTTTTACCAGATCAAATTTATATACTGCTATTTTTTTTCTAAATCTCCTCTTTTGACCAGATCAGAGTAAATCAAATATCAGCCTGGTTTTGGGAAATCTGGGCTTAATGCATGTGATTTAAATGTTGTCCTAAACAGGGTTCCCAGCTTTTTGTATGAACAAAATTCCCTGACATTTTCCTGATAAAAAACTAGAGCTTTGTCACAGACGTGATGTATACCCCACATGCTGCATTGACACAGACTATTTAGCATTCTGTCTTCACAAAACAAGAGCAGCTATTTTATGGTGATTTTTAAGAATTATTATGCCATTATCATTTATGGCCATTTTGACCTTCAAACTCTTGAATTCTTTCGCATGACACGCCATCCAATGACTGTGAACAAAATAAACGTACAGAGACATTTTAAAATCTCACAATGGATGACATAGTTATGGCCCAGACAAGATTTTTTATGGCCTTTTTTGAATTTGAACTCAAAGTGTGACCTTGACCTTTGAGATATCGACATAATTTTTTCATGTGACACACCGTCCAATGATGGTGAACGAATGATTTTAAAATCTCATAATGAACCACATAGTTATGGCCCGGACAAGCTCATTTATGGTCATTTTTTACCTTTGAACTTAGTGTGACCTTGACCTTGGAGATATCGCCGTAATTCTTTCGCGCGACACACCGTCCAATGATGGTGAACAAATGTGCCAAATGATTTAAAAATCTCACAATGAACTATATAGTTATGGCCCGGACAAGCTCATGTATGGCCATTTTTGACTTTTGAACTCAAAGTGTGACTTTGACCTTTGAGATATCAAGGTAATTCTATCGTGCGACACACCGTCCAATGATGGTGAACAAATGTGCCATATGATTTTAAAATCTCACAATGAAAAACATAGTTACGACTCGGACAAGCTCATTTATTACCTTTGAACTCATAGTGTGACCTTTAACTTGGTGATATCGAAGTAATTCTTTCTTGCGACACACCGTCCAATGATGGTGAACAAATGTGCCAAATGATTTTAAAATCTCACAATGAACGACATAGTGATGGCCCGGACAAGCTCATGTATGGCCATTTTTGACCTTTGAACTCAAAGTGTGACATTGACCTTTGAGATATTGACGTAATTCTTTCGCACAACACAACGTCCAATGATGGTGAACAAATGTGCAAAATGATTTTAAAATCTCACAATGAACAACATAGTTATGGCCCGGACAAGCTAATTTATGGCCATTTTTGACCTTTGAACTCAAAGTGTGACCTTGACCTTGGAGATATCAACCTAATTTGTTTGCGCGACACACTGTCCAATAATGGTGAACAAATGTGCCAAATGGTTTTAAAATCTCAAAATAAAGGACAAATTTATGGCCCGGACAAGCATTTTACCTTTGAACTCAAAGTGTGACGTACTTCTTTCACGCGACACACCATCCCATGATGGTGAACAAATGTACCAAGTCATTTTAAAATCTAACGATAAATGACATTGTAATGGTCCGGACAAACTTTCTGTTTAAAATGCACTAAGTGACCCCGTGACCTAGTTTTTGACACGGCATGACCCATTTTAAAGCTTGACCTAGACATCATCTAGATACATCTTCTGACCAAGTTTGGTGAAGATCGGATACCATTGTCGGGACAGACAGACCAACAGACAGACCGACAAAGTGACTCCTATATAGCCCTCATTACCAGTAATGGGGGTATAATAAAAATTCCAGGATAATAATTTCGACCTATTTCTTGTTTTAGACACCCTCAATAAATAGCAGTTGCAGACACTAACATGTCTTATATTTATGTAATGTTATTGCAATTGCCTCCCATCTCCCAACACAGCCATCCTAGACAAAGAAGTAGGTATTTACTAATAGTACACTAAGCTAAATGTATACTACAAAGCCACCACAGCCATGCAGAGGAATCGATTTGCTGTTATAATTGTATGGACTTTTGGACCCAAGTCGGGAAAGTTTGAACGAACAAACTTCCCTGATTTTTCCCTCATTTCAGGAATTTTTCCCAAATTCCCTGACTTTTCCCTGACTGGAAAAAGGAAAACACTTTTTCCAGGTTTTCCCTGATTTCCAGGTTGGCTGGGAACCCTGCTAGATTAGCCTGCGCAGTCCAAACAGGCTAAAAATTGCCAATAATTTCAGCCTCAACTTTCTGCTATGAAGAGACTTCCTTTGTTTAAAAAAACAAAACAATTAAAGCGGAAAGAATGGTCCCTGATTAGCCTGTGCAGACTGATCAGGCTTGTCTGGGACGACATTTTCAGCACATTCATTAAGCCAAGTTTTCTCACAGTAAGGCTCATACGGTACCTCATGTTCAGCACAGTGGCCCCTCCAGCCGTTAGTAGGCGGATGAAGTTGCTGACTTTTCCCTTCTCACAGATCAGAATCACACGCCACGTTGAGAATGCTCCAAACTGGGTCGATGAGACCTGATTAAGCAATAACAAACTGTAAACTCATTAACATTCGTTGTCATGAAATTTTATGTTGTTTTTTTAAAAAAAGATATTTTTCGTGGACATGTAAATTTAGGGATTACCTGTCGTTGCTGGGACAACTTGATTCTCCACTCCCTGGCGGCTGCCGCGAGCAGACGAACGCTGTTGTCCATGTTCTTCACAAGAGCCAGGGTACCTTCCCCACCCCACTCGAAGAAATCCTCCTGAAACAGGGAGAGAAAAAAACTTTTACAATTGCTTGGTTTAAACACTATTTATTTGGTTCATTGAAAGTACATATAAGCAATACAATACAAACAAACATATTATTTTCGAACAATATATTAGGCAGGTAGAATTGCATTATTGCTTAACATAAAGGCTGTAAAATACAATTGGACAGAATTGAGAAGGAAGCTCGAGGCTTATACTATGGCTCTCTTCTGTTAGTTAGAAGTGCTGCAATTGCTTGCCCACACTGGCAACAATCTTCAGTACTTTGGTTGTCCCGCCAAAGTGTAACAAGCCCAGAACCAAGTACGTGTCATGTGTATCTAATCTTTTAAAAAAACAAGATGTGTTTGTAAAACACAATGTCCCCCTATATGATGTTTGACCTTGTAGGATGACCTTGACCCTTCACCACTCGAAATGTGCAGCTCCTTGAGATACACACGCATTTCAAATATAAAATTGCTAGCTTCAATATTGCAGAAGTGACATTACATGCGCAATTTTGACCCATATATTTGACCTTGAAGGATGACCTTGACCTTTCACCACTAAAAATGTGCAGCTCCATGAGATACACATGCATGCCAAATATCAAGTTGCTATCTTCAATTACGCAAAAGTATTCATAAAATAAGCGATTTAGGCCACATATATTTGACCTCTGACCTTGAAGAATGACCTTGACCTTTCACCACTCAAAATGTGCAGCTCCATGAGATACACATGCATGCCAAATATCAAGTTGCTATCTTCAATATCGCAAAAGTATTCATAAAATAAGCGATTTGGGCTACATATATTTGACCTCTGACCTTGAAGGATGACCTTGACATTGACCTTTCACCACTCAAAATGTGCAGCTCCATGAGATACACATGCATACCAAATAGCAAGTTGCTATCTTCAATATCGCAAAAGTATTCATAAAATGAGCGATTTTGGCCACATATATTTGACCTCTGACCTTGAAGGATGACCTTGACCTTTCACTACTCAAAATGTGCAGCTTCATGAGATACACATGCATGCCAAATATGAAGTTGCTATCTTCAATATAGCAAAAGTTATTGCAAAATGTTAAAGTTGGCGCAAACAGACAGACAGACCAACCAACCAACAGACAGGGCAAAAACAATATGTCCCCCACTACTATAGTGGGGGACATAAAAAACAACACATTATTAAACAACAACACTGCTGAAATCACACACTGTGGGTGCATTTTGTCCTATTATGAGCCTATAATGAATTAATTCCTTAGCTAAAAAAAATGAATGGCATTTTATTTTACTTTTTTTCTGATTAAAATTTTAATCCACAGTTGCCTATTATATTAAATCCCCATTAATTGCAAAGAATTGTTTTCAAGCTTCAAAAAGCTAGTTTCTCTACCTGACTACACATTTTCAAAATTGAATTGCCTGTGCCAAAATCAACTCACCCCAGGCAAAGGGGCACCCACTCATTTCTATCTTTGTGAACACATAAACCATACATGAAACAGAATCAGGGCTTTCTATTTTACTATAGCTCTAGTCAAGTAAAGGCTACAACCTCTCAGAAAATGTCTTCATATTCATTGAGTTTTCCCCCACAAATGACATTTACAACTGGCTATTTGATACCCCAATCGGTAATACCATTTAAATTTATTTCAAAATTTGGTTTCCAAAGGCCATTTTGTTCCCATATTTGATGGCTAGTGCCCCCCCCCCACACACACACACACAGTTCTTATGTTCCATTACTTGTCCACTTTTCGAAATCTTCCCGAAAAACAGGTACATAAATGAACCTGAATAAAAAATATTTGGGATATATTATAATAAGAATTCACTCTCTGCTCAGACTTTGGGTTTCATTCTTTGCTCCAACATGGGATTTCATTAATTTTCTGCTCAGACTTTGGTTTCCATTATATTGCTTGCTAAGACTTTGGGTTCCATTACATTCTTTGCTCAGAATTTGTATTCCATTACCGGTATTGGGCTCCATTACATTCTTTACTCAGACTTAGGGCTCCATTATATTCTTTGCTCAAAATTCGGATTCCAGTACTGGTAAAGGGTTCCATTACATTCTTTACTCAGACTTAGGGCTCCATTACAGGTATATTCTTTATTCACACTAGTTTGACAGACTTCCCGAAACTCAACAGCCTTCAGTCAAACATTTGGTCTGACTGGTCAGAATTTTTTGTCAGACCTTAGGTTATTCTGTCAGACCAAAGAACACACGTGAAATTCAAACAAAACTGAGAATTTTCATTTTTTATCATATAACTTTGAGTAACAAAGTAAAGTAACAAAGTTTGTTAACATCCACTTCCTCATTATTAAAGTCACTAAGAAAATCACTATCTGTATCGTATCTATTTTAAAGCTTAATGACATCTTCACTGTCTGTGAGTGTCCAGGCTCGGGCTCCTTGGGGGTAATTGCTCTGGAAAGAAATGATATCATCCGTTTATTCTTAAAGTAATCGCATTGTTTTGAGTAAGAAAGTAATTTGTTTCAATTCATGGTCTGCCTGTCTTCCAAGACTCAACGAATTTACGAGGGGGCGCTTATCCTCGTATTATTTCCACTAGCTCACGGGCATTTGCATCTGCAACCCGTTTTGGATTTTCAGGCGTTGCGACATTCAAAAACTTCTACATTATGTATACTTACTTATTTACTTCAAATTTACTAAATTCAAAAGAAGAAAAATGAAAACAAAATCACCTGGTTATAAATCCCCGTTAAACTCTGTGCGTGTTCCTCGATATCGTTGATAATTGCAAGCTGTTGCTTTGTTTAATTTTCACTTTTGTTTAAACTAAAAGTAGATCAAATGATGGTCAAATGTACTGATCCTTGCTTGAAGCATGCATTTATTTACTCGTCGACAATAAGCAGGGAACCAAATGTATTTCTAGAACATTTGTCACCGAGCATGGACAGATTATTTCCGATTTTTGACAATACAACTTTGAACCAATCAACAGCAGGTTAACTGACTAACAAATACATTTGAATTTCACAAAATCTTGTCTTTCACAAAATCCGCAAAGTGCCTATTCTGCCGTATTTTGCTGATGTTCTATAAATACTTTTAATCTCTTGGGAAAACCCGAAAATATTTGTGTCAGACATTTTGGGCCGACGATTTAAGAATTTCGATCGGCCCTTTATTGTTTGTGTCGGACATGTCCGTACGGAGTTTCGGGAAGTCTGGTTTGATTAAATATTGCTCATACTTTGGGTTCCAGTACATCCCCACTCCTACAAATATTCAGGAAAACAATTAAGAAAGCCTTGAAACATAATCATTTCGGATATGAGATGGTCTATGGTCTAATGGTAGCCCAGTGACACCACAACTCGACAGCCACAGGTTAGATCCCACACTCAATCCTTGCCAACTAACTCCTCCGTCTCTGAGACAATTTTGTGTTTGTTGTTGGCCGTTAAGACTGTCAGATGAGCCTAGTTCTGGGAAAACTGGGCTTAAAGCACATTGGTAAAATGTCATCCCAGATTAGCCTGTGTAGTCTGCACAGGCTTATCAGGAACGACACTTCCCACTTTAATTGGGTTTCCGTTTCGAAAAGACCTAGTTTAAATGAAAATTCCATAAAAGTGGAAAGTGTCACCCCTAAAAGCATCTACTGTCTGCACAGGCTAATCTGGGACAACACTTAATGCACATGCATTAAGCCCAGTTTTCCTAGAACGACGCTCATATATTTACCTTCACAAACTGCCCCTCCTCTCTGCATGCATTGAAGTATGATTTGTGAAGGATCCATTTCCCAGAGGCCAGACATGCTAAGAACTTCTCATTTCGCGTTATCTTATCTGAAAGAAATTATTTCATTTATTAATGTTGTTTATTAACCCTTTAAACATGTGCCTTTTCACTTATAATGCGCACTGTATAGTAATTTAATAAATAATGCTAGTTACTACTATATACTTGTTAAAATTAAGACCGGTAAGTAACTCAGGAATAGAGATAACTAGATACACTTTCTGACCAAGTGTGGTGAAAAACGGATGAAAACTACTTAAATTTGAGAGCCGACACCATGCTGAATGTGTAAAACGTACTAAGTGACCCAGTGACCTAGTTTTTGACCCGGCATGACCCATATTCTAACTTGACCTAGACATCATCTAGATACAACTTCTAACCAAGTTTGGTGAAGCTCTGAATGATTGAATTAGATTGAATTAGAGAGCGGACAACATGCTGAATGTTAAAAACGCACTAATAGGCCCTGTGACCTATTTTTTGATCCGGCAAGGCCCATGTTCAAACTTGGTCTAGACATCATCTAGATACAACTTCTGACCAAATTTGGTGAAGATCGGATGAAAACTACTTGAATTAGAGAGCGGACACGAACCAACCGACCGACAGACAAGCTCACTCCTATATACCCCCCTAAACTTCTATTAGTGGGGGTATAAAAAGTGTCTTGCACATTGAAATTCTAGTATTGACATACTGAAGTGCAAACAGACATCATATTGCTGATTTAAATTTGATGTTAATGGTGTGGCGTTTTTTTCCTACCACATTCTTTTGTTATTTCAGAAAAGTTTGAGAAAATTGACCTCCTAACTAGAACATACCAATAACAAGGTGTGTGCAGGCGATGTCAGACTGCTGTGAGTCTATCACCCAACCTCCTAACTAGAACATACCAATAACAAGGTGTGTGCAGGTGATGTCAAACTGCTGTGAGTCTATCACTTGGCCTCCAAACTAGAACATACCAATAACAAGGTGTGTGCAGGCGATGTCAAACTGCTGGGCGTCTATCACTCGACCTCCAAGCTGCTCTACAAGGGCACCGTATGTATCTCTCTCCTGAAAAAGAACAGAAAGTCATTTGAGCCGTGCTCTTGGAAAACAGGGCTTAATGCTAGTGCGTAAAGTGTCGTCCCAGATCAAAGACAACACTTTTCCACTTTGATGGTGTTTCTCCTTTAAAGGATGTGTCTTTTTCACGAAAGTCCAATTAAGATGGCATGTTTTGTCCCTCATAAGCCTTAGCTGACTGCACAGGCTGATTAAGCTCAGCACTTTCTGCTTTCATGCTGTCTTTTGGTTAAAGGAAGTGTCTATATTAATTAAATTAAAAATCCAATCAAGATGGAAATGTCCTGATTAGCCTGAGCTGACTTCACAGGCTAATAAAAGACGACACTTTACACACAAGCATTAAGCCCTGTTTCCCCCAGTCAGGCTCATTTGTTTAGCTTGCAAACAACTCTCATGGCTTACAGACTTATCTAATTGTGACGTATAACCCCACGTGCCGCATTGACACAGACTATATTGCATGCTGTCTTCACAAAACAAGAGAATCTAATTTATGGCGATTTTTTTAAAGAATTATTATGCCATTATCATTAATGGCCATTTTTGACCTTTGAACCCAAAGTGTGACCTTGACCTTGGAGATATCGACATAATTCTTTTGTGTGACACACCGTCCAATGATGGTGAACAAATGATTTTAAAATGTCACAAAAAAGATATGGCCCGGACAAGCTCATTTATGGCCATTTTTTACCTTTGAACTCAGTGTGACCTTGACCTTGGAGATATCAATGTAATTCTTCCGCGCGATACACCGTCCAATGATGATGAACAAATGTGCCAAATGATTTGAAAATCTCAAAATGAACAATATAGTTATGGCCCGGACAAGCTCATTTATGGCAACTTTTGAATTTTGAACTCAAAGTGTGACCTTGACCTTGGAGATATCGACGTAATTCTTTCGCACACCATACTGTCCAGTGATGTTGAACAAATGTGCCAAATGATTTTAAAATCCCACAATGAACGACATAGTTATGGCCCGGACAAGCTCATGTTTTGCTATTTTTGACCTTTGAACTCAAAGTGTGACCTTGACCTTGGAGATATCAACATAATTCTTTCGCGCAACACACCGTCCAATAATGGTGAACAAAAGTGCCAAATGATTTTAAAATCTCACAATGAACGACATAGTTATGGCCTGGACAAGCTCATGTATGGCCATTTTTGACCTTTGCACTAAAAGTGTGACCTTGACCTTGGAGATATCGACGAAATTCTTTTGGGTGACACACCGTCCAATTATGGTGAACAAATGTGCCGAATGATTTTAAAATCTCACTATGAATGACAAAGTAATGACCCGGACAAGCTCATTTATGGCCATTTTTTACCTTTGAACTCAAAGTGTGACCTTGACCTTTGAGATATTGATGTAATTCTTTCGCGCAACACACCGTCCAATGATGGTGAACAAATGTGCCAAATGATTTTAAAATCTCACAATAAACAACATAGTAATTGCCCAGACAAGATTTCGGGACAGACCGAAATACAGACAAAGTGACTCCTATATAGCCCCCATTACCAATGGTAATGGGGGTATAATGAAGTCAAAATCAAAACAGCCAGTCAAATGCTGTAACATAAACAGCCAAGTTTGCAGTCAATGTTGCTGACATCAAGTCTAATGATGTAACATAAACAGCAAAGATGGCTATCAATGTTGCTGCTAGCAAGTCAAGTGCTGTAACATAAACAGCAAAGATGGCTGTCCATTTTGCTGCTAGAAAGTCAAATGCTGTAACATAAACAACCAATATGGCAGTTTATTTTGCTGACAGCAAGTCTAATTCTGTAACATAAACAGCAAAGATGGCAGTCAATTTAGCTGCTAGCAAGTCAAGTGCTGTAACATAAACAGCAAAGATGGCAGTCAATTTTCTGCTAGAAAGTCAAATGCTGTAACATAAACAGCCAAAATGGCAGTTGATTTTGCTGACAGCAAGTCAAATGCTGTAACATAAACAACCAATATGGCAGTTAATTTTGCTTACAGCAAGTCAAATGCTGTAACATAAACAGCCAAGCTGGCAGATAATTTTGCTGCTAGCAAGTCTAATACTGTAACATTAACTGCCAAGATGGAAGCCACTATTATTGTATGTCCACTTAAGTGCAGCAATTTATTTCCTCTATATTAAGTATCAGAAAACAGCACTTTCCAAATGGGGAAAAACACTGAAAGTCCAGTCCCAAAACAATCCCACCAAGGTTTAATTTATATTTAATTTTCTTGGGTACATATAATGCAACCTTTATTTACGCTCATGGCTACCTTTATCGCAGATAGAAGGCGTGTCCATCCGAGCGATATACAAAAACTAAGAAGATTCAATCAAAGTCGTGTAATAAAATATAACCTGAAATGACTGCATATCACAATTACGTTTTTTTTACACTTCAATCTTCCATATGAGAACAGCCATATTACAATAAGCAAAAAGGCTAATATGAATATGTATATTAAGTGGAGTTTATCCGTTTACTTAGAAGTTTTTGGGCAAATGCCAATGTGAAGATGCAATAAAAAGAGGATATTAAATGGAGTCAGTGGAATATCGATTTAAATTTACAAGTGACAACAGATTTTTTCTATGATCAGGAGTGAATTTAAATCAATATTCCAAGGAATCCCACCAATTTTCTTGTTATTTTATGCTTTTTTTTTCACCGTGAATCATTTCGTAAGAAAATGACGTCATTTCACAGTAAAACAGTGAAAATTAGCAATAATTTTTGCTGTTAATTTTCACTGTTTGAAACAGTGAATTATCAGTTTTAATTCACTTATATTTCTCTATTAACCAGCGGAAAGCATAAAATAGAGTGCAATTATTCCCACAGAAGTAATCATTGTTTGGAAATTCCATCCAACTTACAGCAGCCTCAATCCCCGACATGATAAATACAGGTGGTGGCCTCTTGAAGGTTACTTCTTCCTCATCATCATCGTTGTCATCATCAAGTACAATAGGCTTTGGTGGGGTCACTTTTGGGGCTTTACCCACCGGAAACGCTAATGTAGAAAAAACAAGAATATCAGTGAAACTGATGGATGCTTCCTGATGATGCGCTTTGTCAATCTACGTGTTAGTAACCACCTAAAAAATCAATTATTAGCCTCAGTGACCTTGACCTCAAACCTCATCAAAAGGTAGAGGTCCATGCAAGGTGTCTACATGCCAAATATGTAAGAGATCGGTAAAATATTGAAGGCACTATGAGAAACTGTAACAAAATTGTTACGAAAAAATATATTATTAGCCTTGGTGACCTTGAGCTTGACCCCAGTGGCCTCAAACCTCATCAAAAGGTAGAGGTCCATGAAAGGTACCTACATGCCAAATATATAAGAGATCGGAAAAATATTGAAGGTGCTATGAGAAACTGTAACAGAATTGTTACAGAAAAATCTATTATAAGCCTTAATGACCTTGACCCCAGTGACCTCAAACCTCATCAAAAAGTAGAGGTCCAAGCAACGTACCTACATGCCAAATATGTAAGAGATCGAACAAATATTGAATGAGCTATAAGAAACTGTAACAAAAGTGTGATGGAAGGAAGAAAGTAAGTACGGAACTTAAAACTGGCAACTATATATAGATAAGGATAAGAAAGAAAACTAGTAAATATAAGCTAGGCAACAGGATTAACCCTTTACCATAAAAGTACACTCTTTAGATGTATTTGTATTCCCTTAGAAAATCAAAGTAAATTTACATATTTTCTTACTAAATTAAACTTTTAAAGGCTGCATTTCCAACTCTAAGATACCGATGAGCAGCAAACAGAATAAAACCTGAAAAGGCTGCGAGTTATACGTAGGCTGTTCTGGTTTTATGCTGGTTGCATACACCCATTTTAACTATGCTTCTTAGAGGGAAAGGGTAAAGTAGATGCATCCTGAAATCCTGGGAAAAATACTCACTAAATGTGCAGACTGAGAGTCAGTTAATTGATAAAGTGACTGCAGACTGGGAGTCAGTTAATTGATAAAGTGACTGCAGACTGGGAGTCAGTTAATTGATAAAGAGACTGCAGACTGGGAGTCAGTTAATTGATAAAGTGACTGCAGACTGAGAGTCAGTTAATTGATAAAGTGACTGCAGACTGGGAGTCAGTTTATTGATAAAGTGACTGCAGACTGGGAGTCAGATAATTGATAAAGTGACTGCAGACTGGGAGTCAGTTAATTGATAAAGTGACTGCAGACTGGGAGTCAGTTAATTGATAAAGTGACTGCAGACTGGGAGTCAGATAATTGATAAAGAGACTGCAGACTGGGAGTCAGTTAATTGATAAAGAGACTGCAGACTGGGAGTCAGTTAATTGGTAAAGAGACTGCAGACTGGGAGTCAGTTTATTGATAAAGTGACTGCAGACTGGGAGTCAGTTTATTGATAAAGTGACTGCAGACTGGGAGTCAGTTAATTGATAAAGAGACTCACTCTGGGAAAACCGGGGTTATTGCGCAGTCCACACATGCTTATCAGGCACAAAACACTTAGACCTGATTTCAGTTTATAAGACACTTCATACTAACAAAATATTCCATGAAAACGCAAAGTTTCGTTCCTGATTAACCTGTGCAGACAGCACGGACTAATCTGGAATGCTACCTTACTCACATGCATGATATTATATTTTCAGATATCGGATATTTTCAAAAAGGTCTGCTCATACATTGCTAAAAAGACAATTTACCAAACATTTATCACCTAATGCTGAAAACAAGAGCTGACGTGTTTGTGAAACACAATGCCCCTTACTGTGCCGCTTTGAAGCCATATAATTGACCTTTGACCTTGAAAGATGACTTTGACGTTGACCTTTCACCATTCAAAATGTGCAGCTCCATGAGATACACATGCATGCCAAATATCAAGTGCTATCTTCAATATTGCAAAAGTTATGACCAAGGTTAAAGTTTTGGGGCAGACACACACATACAATGAAAGACAGACACATAAAATGACAGACAGACACATACAATGACAGACAGACAGGCAAAAAACAATATAACTCCGATCAAAATAATGTTGTACATAAAGTTCCTTTACTAGAGCTTGTCATAATATTTACAAATAATCAACAACGCTGCATGTTTTAATACCTAGCAAAGTTGTAAAAAGAAACATACATGCAAACATTTCAAGTGTCCACTATAACCTTGACATTGAAGCGAGCGAATCGGTTGTAATAGGCAATACATAATGTTAGTATGATAATAAATTGCTTTAACTTATTTGGAAATGCCATCATTTACGTCAGACCGACTAACGAATATGTAACGGAGAGAAAACGGACAAAATATGCAGATTTTGGTTATCCGGTGATAAAATTTACCTGGTCTGCCGCTCAAGACGCTCGAAATCAGTGTGTGAAGCTTTGGAAACACACAATGACCGCACAAGAACCGATGATGCAATGGAAAAAAACGTACATTTAACGGATATGAACTGGATAATTATCGGTCAGCTTATGGATATTACCGTGCGAGTAACGGACTTCTACCGGATAAAACGGCAGTGTAGCGCATTAGTACCGGACAAAACTTTCTTCCAACGTAAGAGAAATGGAAAAGTACCGAACACCAACGTACAAAAAACTGTCATTTTATGTCATGCTTTATTTATAATATTTTTAAGTATCATAATTGTTTTTTCCTTTTTTTAAATGCATATGCTTGTTTGTTTCTTTATCATGAATGTTTATGAACACTTACGCAAAAAATAAAATAAATAAATCTTGGCCGGTCGAACACTTTTATATTTTCTTTCAGATGAAAGAGTAGGGTACACCCTCAGTATCATGTGGCAAAGCATCAGGTTCTGGCAGGTCAAGGTCTCCGTTATCAGCTGCTGCCGTGAGGTCTGACTCGTTCCACAACTATGCATCAGATGCAGCACCACGGCTTCCAATGTCAGCCCAGGCCAACTTGTAGTCAGAATCCACCAGAGCTAGCAGGACAACGGAGAAGTACTTCTTGTAGTTATAACACGTAGACCCGGATCTTGGTGGACATTTGCAGGCAATATGTTTGCCATCAATAGCACCAAGCGTATGGGGGAAATTCCGGCTGTCCCTGAATCCGTCAGCTATTCGCGTCCAATTGGCAGCTGTTGTTGGCAACGGCATCACCTCGTAAGCATACTCATCTACGACTGCTCTACACACCTGACGTGTATACGATAACAGTATGAAAGGCTAGCGTGGATTATAGGTGTATGACACAGTAGATAATCCATGACCTTTAGCGAGTGGATGATTAGGTAAAAATATACTACTTGATAAACGGTGCATATAACTGTGTGCATTTCAAAATATGCGCACAAGACAGTACTAATGGTGTTATACAATTTAGGAGTAGAATGCGCACTAATCTATTTGCCTTTTATTCTATACCAATAACTTAACACAATGCAATTAATATAAAATGATGATAGAAGTAGACATTAAAGTATATAAATATATTAAAATGACTAACAGAAGCCTTTTAAAATTAATTTTAGCACTATAGTAAATTAAGCGGTACTTACTTCTGGCACAAGAAGAGAAATAGTGTTGTGGGGTACCCTCCAGTCGAAACGCATATCACGGACTTTGAACCAGACACAAGATGCCGCAGCGAAATTGTTAGCTTCATCCCTGGTTAAATTGGAAGTCTGTAGTTGTTGCGCTGTTTGGTTATCCGTAGGCCCACTCGTGCGAGAATCTCATCGAACATCTCGGGTGGCATTTACATGAAGTTGATGAATGCACGTTGGTCCTCTCGTCGTACCGTAGTTTGACCATAAGTTGGTCATACAGACCGAACTGACGCCTCCGCTCGGAACCCAGCCAAGCTGCCTCCGTCTCATTGCTCTCTTTTGAGCAAGACGATGCATGGCCAGATTAGCATTCAAAAGGCCAATCTGGGCCTGTAGGAGGGCGGCTTGACACTCTAATTGAATGCGAGCACGACACTCCATTGCACATGTCCTTCTCACAAGGCGTACCAAAATGAAATGATACTTCAACCCACAGGTTAATTACGGTTAAATGTTGGTCAACAGTTTTGTTCCGCCACACTTCTCGCAATTTTGTATACGTTAGCTGTCCGTTATTACCTGTTGAACATGCGTTAGGACCAGGACAACCAGACATTAACGGACATAAACCAGATACATACAGGAGGTGTAACGCACGAGTTCCGAACAAACCCTAAACTAACGTATGAAGACCGCACATCAAACGGAGATCTCTGTCCGTTTTATCCGGTGGAAAATTTTGAACATGCTCAAAACTTCCCAACGGATGGAACGGATGTCACCGGACATTGCCGAACAAAGAGCGGATTCGCCGGACATGAAACGGACATTAAACGGATAAGAACAGACACGAACGGATAAAATGATTTTATGCCCTTTTCTTGTCCGTTACCTCAATGTGACCGGGCCTTAACAAACACACAAACAAACACGCATGGGTTACACTATATACACTTGAGCAATTTTAATGACATAACAAGGGGACTAGGCATAAAAGGGGACTAACTTTAGGTAATGTTTAATATAGGATTATAATTTTGCATATGCCCTACTTCATATCAAAAGTAACAAAGCCTGCAATTTCAACGCTGCATGTTGACAAGTTTTTGTCATCAGACAGATGGACATCCATCATTATCCTGTTAACCCTTCTAAACTATCCATGATTATCCTGTTTGCCCTTCTAAACTGCCAATGGTTATTCCATTTACAAAAGTCTAAACTGTCCATGATTATCCCATTTAGCCGTCTAAACTATCCTTGGTTATCCCATTTACCCTTCTAAACTATCCATGGTTATACCATTTACCCTTCTAAACTATCCATGATTATCCTGTTTACCCTTCTAAAATATCCATTATTATCATGTTTACCCTTCTAAACTATCCATCATTTTACTGTTAACCCTTCTAAACTATCAATGGTTATCCCATTTACCCTTCTATACTATCCATGATTATCCTGTTAAGCCTTCTAAACTATCCAGGATTATCATGTTTACCCTTCTAAATTTTCCATTATTATCCTGTTTACCCTTCTAAAATATCCATAATTATCCTGTTTACCATTCTAAACTATCCATCATTATACTGTTTACCCTTCTTAACTATCCATAGTTATCTCATTTACCCTTATAAACTATCCATGATTATCCTGTTTACCCTTCTAAACTATCCATGTTTATCCTGTTTAACACTTCTAAACTATCCATGGTTATCCCATTTACAAAAGCCATAACTATCGATGATTATCCTGTTTACAATCTATCGATTGTTATCTGTTTACCCTTCTAAACTATCCATGGTTATCCATTTACCAGAGCTCCAGATAAAAATTTGGTCAAATTCTTATTTACTCCCTATTTTAAAAATTAATTCTTATTTTACCCCCCATTTATAAAATTAATTCTTAACACTATGTTACCAAATAATTTTTAACCAGGTTTTCCGAAGGAAAAAACTGTTTATTAGATTGGCGAATGCGGGCGGGCTGGCGGGCTGGCTGGCGGGCGGGCTGGCGGGCGGGCGGAACAAGCTTGTCCGGGCCATAACTATGTCGTTCATTGTCAGATTTTAAAATCATTTGGCACATTTGTTCACCATCATTGGACGGTGTGTCGCGCGAAATAATTACGTCGATATCTCCAAGGTCAAGGTCACACTTTGAGTTCAAAGGTCAAAAATGGCCATAAATGAGCTTGTCCTGGCCATAACTATGTCATTCATTGTGAGATTTTAAAATCATTTGGCACATTTGTTCACCATCATGGGACGGTGTGTCGCACGAAAGAATCACGTCAATATCTCCAATGTCAAGGTCGCCACGACTAAAAATAGATTAAAAAAAAAACTTACAAAGGGGGTTAATTTTGTTTGTTCATTTCAAAAGTTCAGTTTGAGTTTTCTCCCTTTATCAGATTTTTTTTCACAATGAAAACCTGGTTTTGTGACAATTTTGTCCCTTGTTATTCATTGTTTTTGACACATCAACAATCCAACATTTTGGTTTATAGTCTTGGAAAAGCCTGGCTTTCCACCCGTTTCTTGCTTTCCCATAATCGGACAGCTTTTTCTGGCTCAACATCTATCTTGCTCATCTTGCTTTTTTTGCCTTCCACGCTTCGATACACCGCTTCGGTCGGCCATTTTGATTTTTTTATTTTAAAACGGTAACTGACACTTCGGCTTAGGTCATAATGGCATTTTTGGTCGCCGTTAGTCATATCAAAAATATATATTTAACATTAAATTTTTATGACATTTTGAATGGGTATATTGTATATTACTTGTGTATAAAAATTACGATAAGTGTAATTAAAAAGGTACAATAAACAGTAATGACTCGCCTGCAATACCAGGAGAACAGAATCGAGACCGTTTGGCCTTAGACCGTTCTTTGGTGTGGCCCTTTCTTACAGCAAACGCTTGAGTGACGTTGACTTAAAGTTGCATTGTGTCACACCGGTCTTACTGACAATAACGTAGTGACGTCACCATCTATGTATTGTTAAAGTTGTAGTTTTAATTGAGCGCCTAGACGAGTCAGAACCGGGATAAAATGTTTACCGTATATAATTTGCTACTGGAAGTTTTACGCACGTTCGAAAATGTCGAATTCGTGTTTTATTTTTTCAATGCGTAACTTTACGCAAAGATTTTAAATCTAAATCGTTATTTAAGAAATTTAATTCGTTTTTACGCCTTTACGCATGTTATCTGGAGCACTGATTTACCCTTCTAAACTTTCCCTGGTTATCCTGTTAACCCTTTTCTACTTTATTGTGGGATGTATCATTCTACATGCCTACCAATTGAGGGCGGATCCGGTGTTGGTGTTTTCCCTGTTGTGGATTTGGGCTGCTTAGGAGTTTGGGCT
This sequence comes from Dreissena polymorpha, assembly GCF_020536995.1. NCBI lineage: Eukaryota > Metazoa > Mollusca > Bivalvia > Myida > Dreissenidae > Dreissena > Dreissena polymorpha. The sequence continues at coordinate 51,588,142 of NC_068369.1, forward strand.
TCTTCGGCCTGAAAATGACAGCATTAAATGGGATTGAATATTTATCAAGGATTTACAGTGTTTTCTCTCTCTTCATTTTGGGAATGGGGCCTGGGAGCTTGGGATTGATGTAATTGGGTAGTTCTGACTACAATTGGGACCTTGGAATTGTGTTTTTTTTTTTGCAAACATGTGCAGATACGGTACAAGAGCACGGCATAACAGGTGCCACGCTCGGCTACAGGTGCAGTTTTGAATAAATGGAAGCTTGTCAGAATATTTTTATTTTTTTTAGGTTAAAGTGACCTAGACCTTTGACCTAGTGACCCAAACATGGGTGTGGCCTGTAGAACTCATCAAGGTGCATCTACATATGAAGTTTCAAAGTTTTAGGCGGAAGCAATTTGATTTTAGAGCCAATGTTCAAAACCTTAACAAAACGTTAAGGTTAAGCACAACGCGGACGTCACGACGAGCTGGCTATGACAATACCTCGGGTTTTATCCGAAAACGCCGCGCTTAAAATTGAGAATATTATAGTGTTTTAATATTATATTAACTTAGGTTAAACTTCTGAAAAAGAATAGGTGAACATAGTAAAAATTGCATTTTGTTTTTTAAATATAATTTTCTTTTTGCAACCTTCTTTTGGGAATTTTAGGGAGGTATTTGGGAAGAATATATACTTTTAGCGATTGGGAATGGGATCAAATTTCAACCCAAATATGATAAAAAACAACACTGTCTTAAAAAATAGACTTTTCTCATTTATCTGGTTAATTAACGAGTATTTATACCAGATGAACAGATTAATGTTTAATTACATGTTACATCCGTAACAAATCAAAACATAAAGAATTCACATGATTTTTAACAAAAGTCAATGAAAATTAAAACAAGAAAACATATGAGACTCGGACTGTCAAGACAAGTAGCCCTTCCCTTAAAGGGACCTTTTTATTTTTTGGTAAATAAGCAAAATTAAAAAAAGTTGTTTCAGATTCACATATTTTCTTTGTAGTTATGATATTATTGAGGAAACAGTAATACTGGACATTTAATATGCTCTAAAATATCCATAATAATTATCTTTGACTATTTAAAAACCTGAAAATTATAAAGCGTTGCAATGCGAAATGATTGAATAAATTAATGAGTTCTGTTGTCGCTATATTTTGTGTCACTACGAGGATTGCTTATATAAAGTATAAAATACAACGCTAATTGTATGAGCACTGACGGCCTAGTGGTCTAAGCGTTACACTTTTTCTCCAGAAATAAGTGGTTCCAGCCCAATGGAGGGTTACTTTTTTTCTTTCTTTAATTTTATTCTTGTTTTTTACTTGAGCTTTAAAGATCCAATGTTAACATTTATCAATATTAAGAATTTAATGACAAACTTCAATACCAGCCAAAATCTGTGAAAAGGTCCCTTTAACACTGGGATATCTGAAACTGACAAGCTTTTTTTGTTTCTATACAGTATTACGGGACACACCAAACAGTATCAACCATGTAGAAGATGTATGCTAATCTTATATGATGTTGTTATGCGTGACACTATATGAAGTTTTCATAATCCAGGGTTTCGCCAAAACCGTCGGTCCGCCGGTCCTGACCGGCAAATTTTTCTAAGGACCGACAAGTGATTTAAGATAATCGGTCCGACTGACCGACACAATCGGATGAAAAATGCTTTCAAAAAGATCACTAAAAGTGTATAATATGCTATTGGATTAATAAAAGGTAAATGCTTTTTGTTCAACTTCTGTCAAAATCCTTTTTTCTTACCTTCATTTTGATGTTTTGATGTCTAAAGTTGGATTAGAATTGACTATCACATGCGAGTTCAAAATCAACGGTCTTTGTTAAAAAAAGCAACTGAATGCGTCCTCCATTTTATTTGTTCCATTTAATTTCTCCACAACAAAAACCGCATGAAAACTAGTTTCAACAGGCATTTGTGAGCATTTCTGTTAAATAGTTTCATTATTATATTTTTCTGGGAAGGATATATTTTAATTTACCCACCAACAATTTCTGAAATCAAAATTAGATTTTTCACCCGATGTACTATATTTCGGATATTTTAAAATTCGGACATAGGGATATTTATGTTTTGATTTGTTGTTGATAGTTTGTAGCAATATGTTTTGTGTTATTTAAGACAACAAGAATGGATGGTGGTAATTATCATGGGCCTTTCTATCAAGAAATAGGAGTGAAAGACATTCATTTAATTGAACCTGGAAATCAACCACCTCAGCTAAGAGAAAATATTTTAACAATAGGTGTTATTTTAGAACTTGTGAAATCGGCTAATAAACAGAAATTGAAGTCATCCAAAGAAGTCTGAATGGGTGTGTGCAATTAAGTCAAACTTGATTGGATGTCACCCTAACTTTTCAAGAACACAGATTTGTAGAGCTGTGCAGGCTAAAAACAGTTTGAAAAAAAAGAAGTCTTAAAAGAATACCTTTGGTTTATATGTGGTTTAGTATTAATATAATAATTGTTTAATTATATCGACTTTGAACATGTTTTTATTGTATTTTAATGTGATCAAAACCAATAAACATCAAAAAGGTACTCTCTTTCGTTGTGTTTTGCTGTTATAGTTTAGTCGGACAGTGGGACTGACAGAAACTGATTCGGACTGACAAAAATTTCAAGTCTGTCAGTCCGAATGACTGATAGATTTTTCAAGTTTTGGCGAACCCTGCATTATCATCATAATTGTTTATATGGCATTACATTTTACACCATTTGTCGGTGTATCTGCATGTTACAAATATTAAAAAGCTTATCATACTTTATTGGTTGTCTAACTTATGTTATTTGTAACTTATTCTCGAAATTGTATGAGTTTGTACAAATATCTCATTTTTGGTTTACAATCAACATTCAAACACTAGCTTTATAACCAATATTGGCCTTTCAACAAATTTAAGCAGACAGCGATAAACGATTTTCCTTTAAACCCATTTTATCAAGTGACCCTTGTTTCTTTATTGATTGAACACATTCCTTGAGTTGAGATTGTACCTCATTGTATGCATACATAAACCAGTTGGTCAACTGGAGTGTATGACATACCCTTTGGGTCAAAAGTACATATACGCCAACAGCTAAAAATAGACAATTTTGTCACTGCGGTAATAAATTTATCACTGCGATGATATATTTGTAACTGCAGTGATACTTTGTCTGACCCAAAGAGCTTGATAAGAGCTAAATCAAACTGACCTATGAAATGTCTTTCAAAACGGCAAATATTTTAATTGAAGCTTTATTAGTTGTGACTTAAGAATTGTCACTTTATGTTTATATAATTATAACTTCATAAAGAATTAATTACCATATCTAGGTGACAATTTCAGAAACCTTATTATTTTCCGTTGCCTTAACGTCTGTACGTATTTTTACAGCTTGATAAGTGTCATGAAACCGGGTATACTGTGAAGGCAGTGGACCGTTAAACAAGCGATAACATAATAATAATAATAAAATCTTTATTTAAAGAAGATAGACTTGTTAAGAAATACATCAGATGAAATTACATAATATGCAATTTATATAATACATTTCTTATTTTCAACAAGGTCTTCTAACAAGATACAATTAACAACAAATACATCATATTTCATCTTGAGCAATAAGAACAAAACATACAGAATCATATATGCATGCACATATAATGATATATATTATAATTTAAAACAAATGACAGACATAAAACTACAATAACCATCTATGCAAGAACAGTATTTAAACATTAAACTAATGTTATTTACTAAAACAACATGAAGCATGTTCATGCAGTTTATTTCATAAAGTGTGGAAGAAAGATAAGCTTTTAATTTTTTCTTAAATGTAATTAAATTGTTTGTTTGACGTAAATATTGGGGTAACGAATTCCAAATTGTTTTGCTAGAAAATTCAAACGATTGTTTGAAATAGTTTGTTTTGGGTATTCGCACTAGCTTTAAATCCCCCTTTTCGCAAGATCGCAAGTTATAGTGATTATTTTGTGAAGGTGTCAAAAGGTCACGTATGTATGTTGGGGTTTGATTGTGAAATGCTTTAAATACAATAACTGACGTGAAATAGTGATTACGCTGTTCGAAAGTCAACCATTTTAGATCTTTAAATAGTGTTTTTGAATTAGTGTTGTACTTTTTATTTAAAATATGTGCACCACAACGCTTTTGTATTTTGACTATTCTATTAATTTCCGTTTTGGCCGCTGAACTCCAGGTAACGCATGAGTAGTCGGATATAGGTGAGATATAACCATTATAGAAGAGCTTACGCATTTCAAGGGTTAGATATGGTTTTATTTTTTGCAAAAGAAACATTCGTGATGACATTTTTGAACAAACGCTGTTAATGTGTAGTTTCCAAGGTAGAGTATTGTCAATATAAAGGCCAAGAAGTTTTTGACAATTTACTGTTTTGATCACCGTATCTGAAATTTTAAGTTTTAGATCTGTTATATTTTGAGCTTTCCGTTTTGACCCTAATACCATACAAGTGGTTTTTAGTGGATTAATAATCATGTTATTAGTTTGGCACCAATCATTTACAATTGAAAGATTTGTTTGTAGCTTATTTTGAAGTGTTTGAATATTTGTTCCCACAGTGTGCAATGTTGTATCATCAGCATACATTGCAGAATCACATGTAAGATCTAGCGAAAGATCATTAACGTAAATAAGAAATAGAAGAGGTCCTAAAATAGATCCTTGGGGAACACCAGCAATGATGCTTTTACAAGTAGAGGTAGTGTTTTCTGCTTTGATAAACTGAAATCGATTGCGGAGATATGAAGAAAATAGGTCGCATGACCTATCATTAAAATGATAAAGTTTTAATTTGTGTAAAAGAACCCTATGGTCCACAAGATCAAATGCTTTTTTTAAATCCAAGAAAATTGTACCTACCAGATTTGCATTATCAATTTGTTTAAGCCATGAATCAACTATATTAATCAATGCTGTTTGACAAGAATGATATTTGCGAAAACCCAACTGAGTTTTGTTTAATAGACCTGTAGATTCTAGATATATATGCAATTGTTTAGCTATATGCTTTTCAAATATTTTAGATATAGTAGGTAAAATTGATATTGGTCTATAATTATTGGGATCTTCTACCGATCCACCCTTGTATAAAGGTATTACGTTTGCAATTTTAAGCATGTCGGGAAAGATTCCATGTGATATACAGTTATTTATAAGAGCAGTGATTGGTTGTATAATGAATTCTTTGCAAAGTTTAATAATGCTGGGCCCTATACCATCAGCCCCAGCAGATTTGTTTGAATGAAGTTGATTAATTAAAGTACTAACTTCTGATGTAGTAATAAACTGAACAGAGAAATGCTTAGATTCTAGCTTAGCATCTAGATATGTTTTTAATGAGTGGAAATCCTGTTCAGCAAATTTAGTCTTTTTAATAAGTTTCGAGATGTCAACAAAGTGGTCATTAAGTGCATTAGCTACATTTGTTTTACCAGATATTATCTGATCATCCTTTCTTATTACATTTGGCAAAATAGAGGATTCTGTGTGTTCATTTGATGCTAATTTAATAGTTTTCCAGAGCGATTTCGCACTTGTTTTGTTTTGTACCGCATTCGAAAAATATTCTTTTTTTGCCATTTTGATTGCACTGTTACATTTATTACGCCACAACTTATATTGTGGCCAATTAGATTCACGTTTATATTTATCCCTTAAAGACCTTGCTTGTTTTACGTTTTCGTTGTACCAACCGGGTTGTTGTAATCTCTTCACTTTTTTATATTTCATAGGGGCATTCTTATTAAGGACTGAGTTTAATATGTTATAAAATACTTCAAATGCCTCATTAGCATCCTCTATTGTTTCAACCATATCAAAATTAGCATTTGCTAAGTCATTTTGAAAATTGATTTCATTAAATTTGTTAAAACATCTGTACTTAATAATTTTATGATAATTTGTTTTAACAATTTTACCTTTGACGCTTAATGTAAAAACTACTGGGTAATGGTCACTTATGCCTATTTTTGGTATGATTACCTCAGAAATGTTGTCATATTTTGAATACAAATGGTCTAATATTGATGACGAACGTTCCGTAACCCTTGTTGGAAAAGACACGTGTTGTTTTAAATTAAAATCAGTGATAAGTTTTTCCCATTTCTTATTGTTAAATATGTTTTGGCTTAAACAGTGAAAATTAAAATCCCTGGTTGAATACATATTACAATCTTCCATGTCTGCCTTATTTATCTGTAATTCAAATGAGTCAATCCAAGATTGAGGGCTATTTGGTGGGCGATAAACAAAGTTAATTAGATAAGGTTTGTACTTTACAATGTTGATTTGTAGCCAAATAGATTCAATATCGTCACTTTCTAAATCATGTCTACGTACAAAAGAGATGCTATCTTTTATATAAACTATTATACCGCCTCCAGCAGAAATAGCCCTATCACGTCTTACAATGCTGTAACCGGAAATGGATATTGTATTAATCTCCGTTTTATCATTTAAAAATGTTTCACAAAAGCCTACTATATCTAAAGAACTATTTTCGTGTAAGTAAACACGAATTTCATCCAATTTAGGCAATAAATGTTGGATATTCAAATGCATAATATGCAAACCTTTATATGTAAATGGAATATAATAATCATTATTTATGTTACATTTTAAAGTAGATTGTATGTGAGATTCCATAAGAACGTTACTATCCAGGGATGATATATCAGTGTCTAAATTATTTATTGTGCTACATTTAACATTATTCAATCTTAAGCAATGTGGTTTATGTTGATTTGTATCATCATTAGCAATAATTAAACTACACTTACATTTGTGCGAGTCACATTGGTTACAAACCGACGAAAGAATGTCAAATTTATTTGTGCTATATAACGATGTAGTACGTCTGTCATCAGTAACCTATTGTCTTTTGGGTAGTCTGCAGTCACGTGTGACATGATTTTGACGTCCACAGTTCATGCAGTGTCGACTGTTTTCATGATTGACATGTCGACGAACGTACCGGAAGTCACGATTTTCATTATGACAATCCTGATATTCACTCTGGGTGTCCTGGTGTGCGTTCCTTAGATCATGCTGCCTGAAGAAGTTATGGTGCCCATTACGGAAGTCATGATGCCCTTTCCGGAAGTCATGATAACCGTTCCGGAAGTCACGATGCCCGTTCCTAAAGCCATGAAGCCCGTACTGGAAGTTCGGTTTAGCACTCCGGTATTGATGATGCCCGTTTTTGAAGTCACCGTTAGAAGTACGCTTCCGCTGATTTTGATCAAGTTGACGATGTTGTTGTTGTTGCTGCTGCATTCTTTTCTTAGTTATATGCACTACTTCATTGATTGCTGCCACAAGTGAACTTGATCCATAATTACTTGGGTGAATTCCATCAGGTCTGAATAGTCGATTCGCCAATTGTCCGTTTCCGTACACAAAACAATTATAACAATCGATCAGCTTTACCGGAAGTTCGCTTGATACATCTTCTAGCATTGAGTTGAAATCGCGTACATCAACATCACGTCGAGGACTTATTTTACAAATAAATATTTCACAATTTGTTAGATCTTGAATGCATTGCGAAGTCTGCAAGATTACATCTTTGATTATTGAAATTGGCTGGCCATTCGAGACATCATTCCCACCAGCAAATATTATTATTTTTGATAAGTCAGAGATATTCATTTTTCGCAGCTTTTCACAGATATCCAGCATTGTCTTCCCTGGCAAAGTGCATATGTCCACAGATTCGCATAATCCTCGCTTATTAATGCCTCTCAAAATTGAATCTCCAATCAGTAACGTCTTCGACGTTTGTGGCGTAATGTTCGATCTATGCTCGCCTTTATTGGTTTCTACTTCAAAATGCACAGTACTTTCTTGTATATCGGAGATCGCTTGTGGGCTAGGCTCAAGTGTCACTTGTTCGGTTTCTAGTAATGTGTCATTTTCAACGGGATCATCGGACATCCGTTTACTTGTTGCTTCTACAGAGCCATTCATATAACCTTTGGAAAGAACACTTGGTATGGAGTTTGCCTTAAGTATATCTCCTAGCGATTGAAATTTTTTCTGTACAGATATATTAAATTGGTCGAGTGTTTGCTTCAGGTCTTGAACGTTTTCCTGTAAACAATCGCATTTGTCGTCCGTACCTCGGGAATTCGTTGTACTATTTACTTTTACACTATGGATAATGTCTTTCATCTCATTGAATCCGCGATTGGTGTTTAAGATGTGCTCACATACATCTTTGCGCATATCACTTACAGACTTTTGAATTGTTTGAATCAAACAAAAAAGTGTTTCAAAATCAAATTCAATCCCGGTGCTCTCCGTTTGAGTACTTGCGTCAATTTTCACGTGATGAACTTTTAACACCGATTCCAAATTTTCAGGTTGCTTGGTATTTACCATGAAATTGAAATCATTTATTTCCGGTCTCAAACAACATACATCTTTTTCTTCAGTTTGTTTATTTGTTAACACTAGCATGCATTCCTGAAGAATTTCTTGAAATTTTGCATTCACTTCATCGACGGTCAAGTTTTCTGATATTAATTTATTTGAAGTGAGTTGTATGATTTCTAATAAGTCACTTTCCGCAAACTGATTCACCATTTTCCCATTAACCAGACACGAACATTTTGTGTGAAACAAGTTAATTGTATACACACCATTTCTTCCGGATAATAGCCTGTAATTTTGTTTCCACTAAACTACCAATATTATCATACACTGGTGTTTTTTGACATTTAAATTTAAAAGTTTCAGACTGGTAAAACTCATCAGCACAGCTTTTGAAAAGTTCATTCATACCAGTACTAAATTCGATTTTCAGCCCACCACCAGTCACCTTGACAATCGCGTGGTCCCTTGTGGTCGCATAGAGTTTCTTTTTCATTGCCTTTTCACTACTTATCTCGTAGTCTCTTGTTTCCATCGGTTCACTTGTTGTTTCAAGTCCGGATTTTTTTGTAGCGATCAACGCGCAATTCTGTATCCGTTCTGCCATGTTCAATTGGTATCAAAATGACCGCTGTCAAATACTCTATTATTTACATTAAATTTCACATTTATATCATTGTTATTTTCTGTAAAATCTTAGATAAAGCGCATAATTTAACGGAGCTTTTTAAAACTTGTTATGCCGGAAGTAACGTCATAACGGATTAATAGCACAAGTCTTTAACAATGGATTCGCTATGATCTAATTGCGATAAAGCAGATGATATGCCAATAAGTGTTATTTAACAAATAAAATGTACGATTCACAAGCCATTTATTTACTCAAACCGATAAGTGTGATCTTTATAAAACTAAAAAACTTTAAAAAGTTGCTGGTTTACCAAGAATAAATCTATATCAACTAAACTTATCAAGTATTTATTTATTATTTTGTTTTTTGTTTTAAAGATCCATGTATGAGTAATTATACATTTGTAGACCACTATCGACAACAAAATAAAGGTTGACATGATTTTGATATGTGAGATTCGGTTTGTTATGTGGAAAATGATTGGTTGAAGACTGACCCAAACAAATAAATGTAACAGCAGCCATAAACATATACCAACAGTCATAATTTGTCACTGCTGTGACAAAATTGTTACCGTAGTGACAAAATAGATATCACAGATAGATGACAAATCGTCACTGCAGTTACAATTTTGTCACCGCGGTGATATCTATTTTTAGCTGTTGGCGTATTTGTACTTTTGACCCAAATGGTACGGCATAGAAGTGAGTATGGTTTAATCTTATCCTCCCTGCCTGACTGGTTGCATAGTTACTAGAGATAAAACCTTGTTATTGATCAGTATTGGTTTGATCTTATACATGACTGTTGACATAAAAACTTGCTGGAGATAACAAATTGAGAACAAACTTAAAGTTAAACCACGGACTCTAGATGACAATATACGCTCTGTGGTTAAACTTATTAGACTTTGTGAAGTCGAGAATTACCTGTTGTTGATAGACTTGGGAGTATAGCTAGATTTGTGTGTTTTGTGTTGGTTGACAATCAATAATACTTGAGATACCTTATTATTTGAGTTAAATCAAAGATTTTGTGACCAAAAGCTTCATTGCTCAACAAAATGTCCACCATTATAGTGGTGGGGGACATAAAAAGTTTCTTCAAAGGATTAGCCTGCGCATTGACCACACTTTCCGCTTTTATGGTATTTTACTCTTAAAGGAAGTCTCTTCTTAGAGAAAATCAAGTTAAGGCGGAAAGAGTCGTTCCTGATTAGCCTGCACAGGCTTAACTGAGACAACACTTCACCAACAAGCGTTTAGCACAGTTTTCCCAGAGCCAGGCTTAAACGTAAGCAGTTACTTTTTCCCACATAAAGGTCAGTAAAGTCTCTTTTCCAGACCTTTCCCTACCAAATGCCCCCCACAACTAACCTGCACATGTGCCTGGAAAACAGGCAGTTTGGGTTCCTCATCATCGTCGTCTGTTTCCGAGAACTGCGCTGCCTGTTCATGGAAATCATCTGGAACATCCTGTGTTGGGCTGTTTGCGCGGGCTAGCTGGTGGGCTAGCTTCTCTTGCTCCGACCTGAAATCCATTTGTATTGGCAGGATAAATAAGTTTAAACCTATTTATTTTAGCTCGACCCACAGTGGGGATCGAACTTGTGACCTTCCGGTCGCTAGGTGGACACCATATCTATTCCACCACAGCGACCTCTAGAGCATGATAATGTGAGCCTTGTTCTGGGAAAACTGGGCTTAATGCATGTGCACACTTTATAGTACTGAAAGAAGAGCCCTACCACAAATTAAACCAAAAACTAGTATTCTTGCCGCAAATTAAACAAAAAATAATAAGCTTGCCACAAATTAAACAATTTTTTTTTATAACCATGCCACAAATTTAACCTTTTACCACTTAGATTAATATTTTGATGCATCTTAAGTCCTTAAGAAAGTTAAATTTAATTTTAGACTTTTCTTACTAGATTAAAGTTTTCAAAGCCTCATTTACAAGCCTAAGATACTGATGAACAGCAAACAGCATAAAACCTGAACAAACTGTGAGTTACTTGCAGGCTGTTCTGGTTTTATGCTGTTTGCACATAGCCATTTTTGCTTTGCTTCTGAGTAGGGTTAAAGTAAGAATTAAGTGGACCAAAACATGTAAGATTTTATGCTACTGCGATCCCCATGGCCAAGTTCACGGAAGAATTACTCAGGATTGTGCAAGGGATGTTTGCACTACATGGTGATGTCCCATTTTTAGTTTCAATCTCACTGCTTGAGAATTGTGACAGTAGTTCACTACCAAAGACCAAAAAACTACTTTTTCTTCTCTGGAAACAGACACACTTGGCAGTGTCTCTATAAGTCTAAAGAATTCGATGAAATCAAAAAGAAATATTATGTGAACTGGCCAGCACAGATGGCGGGCTCTTTGGATTGGGAAAGTTCACTTGGTTTCGACTAAAAATTTGAAATTGTTGAGGATGATATTTTTCTCACAAATATTTTGAAATTGAGAATAAACTTGTCTTAAATACTATCTACTAAGGTTAAATGTATATAGATGGATATTGAGATGAGCTAAATATTGCAATTATTTGAACAAAAATGTGTTGTTGTTTTTGTAATACCTTCAAATAAGAATTTAACCCATTTATGCCTAGCGTCTAGAAAAAAGGCCTTGGCAAACAGCGTAGACCCAGATGAGACGCCGCATGATGCGGCGTCTCATCAGGGTCTGCGCTGTTTGCTTGAAGGAATTTCTGTAAGAAATATTCTAAAAATAAATATACTAGATATCCCTTATTTTGGAAATAATTTGATCCAATTTAGAAGGATGGGAGAGTCCACTAGGCCTAAAGGGGTTCAGAGATTTGGAAATAATGTGAACCTTTTGAGATTGGGAATGGGGTCAATTTCAGTCCCAAATTTAGAAAATTCCAAACCACTGCACAGTGACAAGCAAAATTGTCATAACATGTGTTTAGTGCTTGATTGAATTAGTTAATTAAGTGCTGCACCTTTTTTTACCATAATGCACTACAAACACAGTAACCGTTATAACACTAAGTTTTTGGACACTCTAAATTTTCGGACACCCCCTTTTATAGTCAAAATAATTGTTTATGCCTCTTAATTTTAGGATATATAGATTTGTGTCCATAATTAAAGACAGTCGATTGTACAGCGCTATTTTACCAGATTTCCACCCTGTTTACGCTCAACTGGTAATCCTTCAAGCATGTTATTTAATCATTTAAGTCATAAAATCTGGCGGATTAATGCATGAAGGCAATAGACCATTACATATCCGAAAACTTAGAGTTATAACTGTATGCAATGCATTTCTTGAGAACAATTTTTTTAAAGTTAAAGTTGAAATCCACAAAATTAAGTGCCCACAAAATTGCTTTAAAAAATAAACAAGAGCACCGCCTTGCGGGTGCAGACCGCTAATCTATTTTCTTTTTAAAGGTGAAGGGACTCTCATTTTCAATCACAAAGGATGGAGGTGTGGAGTGAAGAGGGGTGCATTGTGTGGGGGTGTGGACATTTATTACATTACCTTCCAAAAATGCGAAAAAAATAAAAAAGGGGGGGTGGGGGGGAGGGTGGGGGTGGGGATTCTTGGGTGCGATGGTTGGACGGTATTTCAAACATAAGATAATAAAAATAAATATTTGTTTTTTAACCGTTTAAAAAAAAATGGGTGGGGGGGGGTGAGGTGGGGGGGGGGGTATAGTGTGAGGGTGTGGTGGTAATTTGTGAGATGAAATTAAAAAAAAAAAAAAAAAAAAAAAAAAAAATTTAGGGGGGAGGGGATTCGGGTGGGGGGTGGGGGGAGGGGGGTGGGGGGGGATTCTTGGGTGCTCTGGTTGGACGGTATTTCAAACATAAAATAATCAAAATAAATAGTTTTGTTTTTTAACAGTTTAAAAAAAAAAATTGGGGAGGGGTTGGGGTGGGGGGGGTATAGTGTGAGGGTGTGGTGGTCATTTGTGAGATGATCTTTAAAAAAAAAAATATAAAAAAAAATAAAATAAAAAATAGGGGGGGAGAATTCAGGGGGGGGGGATTCGGGAGGGGGGGGGGCAGGGGCGATGGTTTGGGTGGAGTCTATTGTGGTATGTCAGGTAAGAGTAGTTTTGTCAAAGCATCAATCAAATCTAATCATAAATAAAGAAGTTATGGCAATTTTAGCAAAATTTAATCATTTGACCTTGAGAGTCAAGGTCATTCTAAGGTCAAGGTAAAATTCAACTTGCCAGGTACAGTAACCTCATGATAGCATGAAAGTATTTGAAGTTTGAAAGCAATAGCCTTGATACTTAAGAGGTAAAGTGGATCGAAACACAAAATTTAACCATATATTCAAAGTTACTAAGTCAAAAAAGGGCCATAATTCCGTAAAAATGATATCCAGAGTTATGCAACTTGTCCTTTTACTGTACCCTTATGATAGTTTGCCAGTGTTCCAAGTATGAAAGCAATATCTATGATACTTTAGGGGTAAAGTGGACCAAAACACAAAACTTAACCAAACTTTCAATTTTCTAAGTATAAAGGGCCCATAATTCCGTCCAAATGCCAGTCAGAGTTACATAACTTTGCCTGCACAGTCCCCTTACGATAGTTAATAAGTGTTGCAAGTATGAAAGCAATAGCTTTGATACTGTAGGAATAAAGTGGACCTAAACACAAAACATAACCAAATTTTCAATTTTCTAAGTATAAAAAGGGCACATAATTCTGTCAAAATGCCAGTCAGAGTTACATTACTTTGCCTGCACAGTCCCCTTATGATAGTTAGTATGTGTTTCAAGTATGAAAGCAATAGCTTTGATACTTAAGGAATAAAACGGACCTAAACACAAAACTTAACCAAAATTTTCAATTTTCTAAGTATAAAAAGGGCACATAATTCTGTCAAAATGCACGCCAGAGTTATCTAACTTTGCCTGCCCAGTCCCCTCATGATAGTAAGTAAGTGTACTAAGTTTGAATGCAATAGCATTGATACTTTCTGAGAAAAGTGGACCTAAACGCAAAACTTAACCGGACGCCGACGCCAAGGTGATGACAACAGCTCATAATTTTTTTTCAAAAAATAGATGAGCTAAGAAAATCTGCCAAATGTAATTAATTAATAAATAAGTTCAAAATAAATTAGCATTGCCCTGGGAAAACAGGCTTAAGTGCATGTGTCTAAAGTGTCAGCCCTGATTAGCCTGTGCAATCCACGTCCAGGCTAATCAGGGACGACACTTTCTGCCTAAAGTGGATTTATGTTTATATGTGACATCCTTTAAATGAAAACTTCCATATAAATGGAAAGTGTTGAACATGATTAGCCTGCATGCACTGCACAGGCTAATATGAGATGATACTTTACTCACGTGCATTAAGCCCCATTTTCCCAGGGCGCGGCTCATATATACCATTGTTACCTTCTAATGGGGTCGTCCCATACAACGTGTACAGACTCATATAAACCATTGTTACCTTCTAATGGGGTCGTCCCATACAACGTGTACAGACTCATATATACCATTGTTACCTTCTAATGGGGTCGTCCCATACAACGTGTACAGACTCATATATACCATTGTTACCTTCTAATGGGGTCGTCCCATACAACGTGTACAGACTCATATATACCATTGTTACCTTCTAATGGGGTCGTCCCATACAACGTGTACAGACTCATATATACCATTGTTACCTTCTTATGGGGTCGTCCCATACAACGTGTACAGACTCATATAAACCATTGTTTCCTTCTAATTGGGTCGTCCCATACAACGTGTACAGACTCATATATACCATTGTTACCTTCTAATGAGGTCATCCCATACAACGTGTACAGACTCATATATACCATTGTTACCTTCTAATGGGGTCGTCCCATACAACGTGTACTGACTCATATATACCATTGTTACCTTCTAATGGGGTCATCCCATACAACGTGTACAGACTGGGACGGCTGATTCTCTGCAGAGTTCCTCTCAACTACAGCTACCCTCTCTGTAACATGAACAAAACAAGTGCGACAACAGCATGAAATACATGATTTATACTATATAGATTTGATTTTTAGTAAATTACCCAAATAGCTACACCAATCTGGATGAAAAAAGGACTTTTATTCAAATTTTGTTTTAAGATGTTTCATTTGCTTCTACTAATAAGTGTCTTATCAATATTTTTACTGATGATCATGTAACTTAATTTGCAAAAGAGTGTTGTTTTTTTCACCATTTTGGGAATTGGGCCGGGGCCCTTTGGATTGATAAAATTTGAGGTTATTTTACTAAATAATTGGGAAATTTGTGTTTTTGTTTTTGCTAAAAAATGCTTCAAAATTGAGAATACAAGTGTTTTCAGAATTATATTAACTAAGGTTGAACTAATATGGATGGATGTTGAACAAAATATTGAGATCCAAAAAATTAACTTTAATTGGCAACCTTCCATACCAAATTGGGAATTTTCAACTCCCATTTGGGAAAAATATATACTTTTTTCCATTGGGAAAGGGGCCGATTACCAGACCCAATTTTGAATGAAAAAAAAAACAACACTGCAAAATGAATAAGTCAATGGTTCATTTATAGAAATAATTTTAATTCGTTTTTTTGTCACAAAATCATTCCATTTTAATATATTAAAAATTATCTACAATGTTTGCCAACTTAGTAGAGCAAAAAAAACTAGAGCTTTGTCACAGACGTGACGAATACCCCCACATGCCGCATTGACACATAATATTTTGCATGTCGTCTTCACAAAAAACAGCGGACACCATGCTCAATTTTATTTTTAAAACGCACTTAGTGACTCCTTGACCTAGTTTTTGACCCAGAAAGGCCCATGTTCTAACTTGGCCTTAAGATCATCTCCATAAAACTTCTGACCAAGTTTGGTGAAGATCGGATGTAAAATACTTGAATTAGAGAGCGGGCACCATGCTGAATTTTAAAAAACGCACTTAGTGACCCCGTGACCTAGTTTTAGGCCCGAAATGGCCCATGTTCAAACTTGTCCTAGACATCATCTAGGTACAACTTCTGACCAAGTTTGGTCCTAGTTTTTGACCCGGCAAGGCCCATGTTCGAACCTGGCCTAGACATCATGTAGATACAACTTCTGACCAAGTTTGGTGAAGATCGGATGAAAACTACTTGAATTAGAGAGCGGACACTTAATACGGACCGACAGACAGACCGACCGACCGACAGACAAGTTCACTCCTATATACCCCCCTAAACTTCGTTTGTGGAGGTATAATAAATCTTCATAGCTATGATATTAACATCCTACCAGTAATCAAAACATAACAATCACATAATAACTTCACAAATCACACATCAGGTTTCTTTCTATATTGAATAAAATAGCATCAATATCCCTTTGAGTCATTAACCCTTTCCCACCCAGAAGCAAAGTGAAAATGGCTATATGCCACCTGCATAACATCAGAACAGCCTTGTAGGAATTCACAGTCTGTTCTGGTATTATGATGTTTGCTGCTCATCAGTTTCTGAGGTTTGGAAATGAAGCCTTTAGAACTTTAATCTAGTACAAAAGGTCTTAAATTAAAGTTAATTTTCTAAGGGACTACAAATGCGCTGAAACTCGTATCTGAGTGGTAAAGGGTCAAGTAATTAAAATCCATCACCTACCCTCTGTCCGACGTGATTTCCCTCCGCTATTGGCTGATGAATCCTCGGGGGTACCCATTTGGCCACTGCCTGAATGGAAGAGTTTCCAAGATTCACAAACCAATACTTACATAATTATATTTTTTTTATAAATGTTTTTAAAGAATTATTGATTAAATGGTAGATTTTATTCAAATTGCAAACTTTGTTATCAGAGCATATTAGACTACAAATAACAATACTATTGCCAAGCAATATATGTCCCCTAACGGCTCCACCATTGTCAGATTTTTTTTTTTTTTTATTTGTTGCCATAGCAACCAGAATTTTTGACGTAGGAAGAAAATGAACTGACATGTCCATATTGCCATCTATTCATGTTTCAAGAAAACATATGAAGAACTTTTAAAGTTATTGCAGGATCCAGAAAAGTGTGCAGGATCCACCATTTTCTGCAGTATTTCTAGTCTATTTGTTGCCATAGCAACCAGAATTTTTGACGTAGGAACCAAATGAAATGACATGCATAATCTCCATATTGCCATCTGTCCATGTTTCAAGTTTCATGAAAAAATAGGAAGAACTTTCAAAGTTATCGCAGGATCCAGAAAAGTGTGATAGACTGACGGACCGACGGACACACAGAGTGAAACCGGTAGGGGACAATAATCACATTAAATCTGTTAATTATTGAACAGAAAACTGTTTTTATATTGTTGTATAATGTAAATTACCATTTACATGCAATAGAACTAAAAGTAAGATTTTTTTAAAGAATTAACACACAGGTAAGCATTTGTGATAGAGACAGTAATTAGAGTTTTGAATTCCCATCTACGATGACCATTTTTATTCAACTTTTTCATCACATTTCTAGACATTAGGCAATCCACAAAATTTGTTGCAGAATAACCCATGGCTTACGGACTTCTTTGACATAGACACCTAACCATGTTGTATTGGATTAGGAACGCTTAAGTGTAATTTATTTCTAAAGCCTATGATTGAAGTATTGTTGATTAAACCTTGTATTTTTGTGTACTTACAATTCAGTCTCTTACTGCCCCTTCTCCTGCGTTTACCCCTGAAACAGTTTGACAAAACATTCATGACTTTGTAGTTATGCCCCCATATTGATAAATATTTAGCTTCTGACCCTGAATGAACACAAATTGCAGCAGTGTAATTTCACCTTTTTGGGGAGTGGGGCCTGGGTCCTTTTGAATTGGGGAATTTCACAAAAACAGGAAATATGTGTTGTTGTTTACTTGCTTACAAATTCTTAACAAGAGCACCGCATAACGGGTGCCACGCTAGGCTGCGGGCGCAGTTTTGAATAAATGAAAGCTTGTCAGCTTGTTTGTTTCTGTTTTTTTTTTTTTTTTAAGAGGTCACAGTGACCTTGACCTAGTGACCCAAAAATGGGTGTGGCATGTATAAATCATCAAGGTGCAGCTACATATGAAGTTTCAAAGTTGTAGGTTGAAACACTTTGATTTTAGAGCCAATGTTCAAAACCTTAACAAAATGTTAAGGTTTTGCGGACGACACGGACACGCTGGCTATGACAATACCTCGGGTTTTCTCCGAAAACAGCCGATCTAAAAATTGAGATTACACATTTTTTCAATATTGTATTTACTAAGGTTCAAGTCATACAACTGAATAGGGAGATGAAGTCAAAGTTGTATGATTTACACTTAATTAAATTCTTTCAATTAAAAAAACAAAAACATTTGAATATAGTTTGACTGGAGATTTTCTCAATTAAGAATGACATAATAACTTAAGAAACCAAGTTATAAATACATTTAAGCAATTACAATTATTTTGGCCATGCTCTGTGAAAAGGGGGTTTAATGCATGTGCGTAAAGTGTCGTTCCAGATTAGCCTGTGCAGTCTGCACAGGCTAATCAGGGACTACACTTTCAACTTTTATGATATTTTTCATTTACAGAGAGTCTCTTCTTAGCAAAAATCAAGTTTAGGTGGAAAGTGTTGTCCCTGATTAGCCTGTGTTGCCTGCACTTTACGCACATGCATTAAACCCCCTTTTCACAGAGCGTGGCTCATTTATTATTTTCATTACCATTTTTCATATTTGAAAACAATTTATTATGATTTTTAAATTTAAAGTACTGTTTTTTCCTATAAACAAAAAAAAAAGGGTTAAAATAAAACCTGATAATTTTAATTGATGAACAAAGTTACTATATCCAGTAATATTTAATAAAAGTTCAGAAATTGTGAGCCTTGTTTGGTAAAACAAAATCCTTGTTTTTCTTCACATTTATAATAATAATAAATGTAAAGGCTATGACTGAAACATGTTTAGTATTTAAGAAATTAAAATAAACAAAAGTAACATGATTGTACGGTATATGTACTGTATACTTTATTAAATCGAGCAATGTGTTCATAATATGACATCCATAGTAACTGAATTTTTAAGGTTCTGCGCCATAACATCCTCCAACTGCTTGCTCAGATCTTACGTATAGGTCGCCATGATGTTGTGGATATGGTGTCTGACTAGCGACTGAAAGGTCATGGGTTTGATCCAAACTGTGGGAGCTTTATTTAGATCTTACACACCAAGTACTAGTTCCACTCAGGAAACACACTCAAGAGCATTTCAATGAGCATAAGGCTTTTGATGCTATTGAGCTTGGAAATAGATAGGTTTATACTAAGATCTTACGTGTTCTGCGCCATCACATCCTCCAACTGCAATTGAGTTTTGAAATAGATAGGTTTATACTAATGTCTTACGTGTTCTGAGCCATCACATCCTCCAACTGCTATTGAGTTTTGAAATAGATAGGTTTATACTAAGATCTTACGTGTTCTGCGCCATCACATCCTCCAACTGCTATTGAGTTTTGAAATAGATAGGTTTATACTAAGATCTTACGTGTTCTGCGCCATCACATCCTCCAACCACTATTGAGCTTGGAAATAGATAGGTCTATACTAAGATCTTACGTGTTCTGCGCCATCACATCCTCCAACCACTATTGAGCTTGGAAATAGATAGGTCTATACTAAGATCTTACGTGTTCTGCGCCATCACATCCTTCAACTGCAATTGAGTTTTGAAATAGATAGGTTTATACTAAGATCTTACATGTTCTGCGCCATCACATCCTCAAACCACTATTGAGCTTGGAAATAGATAGGTCTATACTAAGATCTTAAGTGTTCTGCGCCATCACATCCTCCAACCACTATTGAGCTTGGAAATAGATAGGTTTATACTAAGATCTTAAGTGTTCTGCGCCATCACATCCTCCAACAGCTATTGAGCTTGGAAATAGATAGGTCTATACTAAGATCTTACGTGTTCTGAGCCATCACATCCTCCAACTGCTATTGAGCTTGGAAATAGATAGGTCTATACTAAGATCTTACGTGTTCTGAGCCATCTCATCCTCCAACTGCTATTGTGCTTGGAAATAGATAGGTTTATACTAAGATCTTAAGTGTTCTGCGCCATCACATCCTCCAACCGCTATTGAGCTTGGAAATAGATAGGTCTATACTAAGATCTTACGTGTTCTGCGCCATCACATCCTCCAACCGCTATTGAGCTTGAAAATAGATAGGTTTATACTAAGATCTTACGTGTTCTGCGCCATCACATCTTCCAACTGCTATTGAGTTTTGAAACAGATAGGTTTATACTAAGATCTTACATGTTCTGCGCCATCACATCCTCCAACCGCTATTGAGTTTTGAAATAGATAGGTCTATACTAAGATCTTACGTGTTCTGAGCCATCACATCCTCCAACTGCTTGCTCAGCACTTCTCTCATCTCCAGAGACCCAACTGTCTCTTGAGGCTGAAATCAACTGAAGTTCAGTTTATAGGGACAATACACTGTTGTTGTTTTTATTTTCACACACATTATCTATTGATAATAAATCTAAACCTGCTACTTCCTTTTCTTCATTTAGTTTATAATGATGCAATAATCATACAGACAGTGTTTTTTTCTCACCATTTTGGGAATGGGGCCGGGTCCCTTTGGATTGGGAAAATTTGCCGCATATTGACTAAAATTGGGAAATTGCTGTTGTTGTTGTTTTGCTAAATAATTTCTTCAAAATGGAGAATACAAGTGTTTTCAGTATAATATTTACCAAGGTTCGACTGGGAGTGAACAAAATATTGAAATCTAAAAAAAATAATATTTTTTATAAAACCTCTATTGGGAATGTTTAGCACCCATTTGGGAAAAATATATACTTGTTTCCATTGTGAATGGGGCTAATTTCCGGACCCGATTTTGAATGAAACAAAAGATGTGTTTGTCAGAAACACAATGCCCCCTATTGCGCCGCTTTGAAATAAAATTTCAATATATCATTTGGCAGGTTTACAAATTATCTCCCTTTTAAAGCTTATTAACTTCCATTGGATTGTATTTTTTGACTTTTGACCTTGAAGGATGACCTTGACCTTTCACCACTCAAAATGTGCAGCTTCACAAGATACACATGCATGCCAAATATCAAGTTGCTATCTTCAATATTCAAAAAGTCATGACCAAACTTTAACAAAGGTTAAAGTTTTGGTTCAAGTTTTGGGACACACACATACAATGACAGACAGACAGACAGGCCAAAAACAATATACCCCCAATTTTTTCGATCTGGGGGCATACCAAACACTGACAGATTCGTTATTTTTGCTCAACACTATCAGACTTTGCAAAACCTCAGAAGGACCTGTCAGATAAGGTTGCAATCGTGTCAAACATTTGGTTAATCTGTCAGACATGCTGGCAAGTTACATGTTAACTTATTAAATTTCTTGTCAGGCACTGTGTCTGAAAGTGCCAGAATGTTTGTCAGACATTTGGTTAATCTGTCAGACATGCAAGCAAGTTACATGTTAACTTATTAAATTTCTTGTCAGGCACTGTGTCTGAAAGTGCCAGAATGTGTCACAATTTGGGGTAAGATTTGTCTGACTGACAGGTTGTTTGGAGTCTGCACTAGGACCTGAAGAACTCACCAAGGCTTGCGGTTCGAGTTTTCTAAAGCTCACCAAATATACTTAAGCTGAGCTCTGGAAAAATGGAACTTAATACATAGAGGATATTTGTTGTTTCGGTGGATTATCGATTTTAATTCACGAGTGATCATAGAAAAAAATATTTTTACGTATGGCGCAGCCACGAGTGAAAATACATATTTTATATGATCACGAGTGAATTAGAATTGATATTCCACCGAATTCAACAAATTTTCTTTTTATTTTAAGCTTTTTTCACAATTTATATACATTGTTAAACGGTTTAACTAAAGCATTTCGCTAGGATAATGACGTCATTTCACAGTAAACAGTGAAAATTATCGATAATTTTCACTGATAATTTTCACAGTTTGAAACAGTAAAATTATCTGTTTTAATTCACTGATATTTCTCTATAAACCACCGGAAAGCATAAAATAAATGTGCTAATTGTAATCAGGGGCGACACTTTACATCTAGATTGGATTTTCGTTTAGAAAAGACTTCCTTTGAACATAATTTTTCATAAAGCTCTGTGTCTGAAAAAGCGTTAATGTTTGCCAGACATTGTATTTTTTTGTCAGATTTGTCTGAAAGGTTAATAAAAACTATAAATACCTGTAGCACTCATCAAGGTTTCCGCATTAGGTTCTCTAAATGTTGCTAATTATACTTATAATACCTGGGCTCTTACCACTGACCCTTTCAGTTAAAGACTAGCGCTTACGCCACCTGACCAGCCATACTGATAACGATTTAAATTCATTTTATACTTTGTATACACAATCCAGGTATTGTCACAAAATATTACGACAACAACATAACTCTCAAAGCGTTTGTAATGCATTATAATTTTCAGGTTTACATTCGCCTAAAGATGCATATAATGGATATTTAAGAGCATGGTAAATGTTCAGTATTACTGTTTCCTTGCAAATATAGTTACTAAAACCAAATTGTGCAAATCTGAAACAATTTTGCAAATGTACTAAAACGTGAAAAGGTCCCTTTAATAAAAAATTAACCTTGTATTCTCAATGTATATAAGTGATAACAGGTCGTTGTTTTTTTTCCATTTTTCCATTTTTTACTTTAAAATGATTTATTTATTTATAGCTCAGTGCCCCAGATAATTATTTGGGAAATAGGGTTTTCACCCATTGATTTTGAACAATAGGGTGATTCCATTCTTCAAATAGAGTGAAATGAGTATAAAAATGCATACCTTAAAACAAATTTTTTAAATAAAATTCATTTTAATTATTAAATACTTACCTGTTATCGTATGCTTATACTTTCCAAGGGGAAATAACTCATCCGGAATTTTAACTGGGAATCCGCCACCTCAATACCGTAATACAGGCCAGGTTAAACATAGTGCAATGCAACCTAGCCAAAAATCGGTAACCAACCCTCAATATTCTTTCAATATATATACAAAAATATTAATCGAATAGCGGGGTGGGAGGTGGGACTTACCGATAACAGGTAAGTATTTAATAATTAAAATGAATTTTATTTAAAAAATTTGTTTTAATGTCATAAATACTGACCTGTTATCGTATGCTGATTTTGAAGCTGCGGTGGGAAGGTTCGTATATATTTTCCCAACACAGTAGAACCCATAAACAGGGTTATCAGCTAATGATATCAAGTAATCTTCGTTAAAACGGTATTAATTATGACTTCTCGGACAGAGTAATATGTCTATGTCGTAAAGAAGACACTACCGTTAGTGAAACCACAACAAGCCCAAACGTATACAAATTGTATTGTTGGCACTTCAGAAAACGAAGATAAAAAGATGACAAGGTGGTCGGATTCCTCCAGTAAACAGCTTAGAGCACGTCAAAAATTGGGGTGTGATTAATATATGCCCACAAAACAGACAGAGCTCTTAATTCATGCGGTCAGATCCTAAAAAGGAATGAATCCTTAGATAGGATAAGATTAACTTTCCTTAGTCGAGGTCTAACCCCGAGAAATAGAAGCCGCAGACACATCTCCCCCCCCTTTTTTGGGGAAATGAAGAGTGTCTTTGAGAACCTCGAATGGACTTCTGACTAACACTGCTGAGATAGAACTTCAAAGCCCTGATTGCCCAAAGAAGTTTATCCTCATCTTCATGACTAGTTTAAGAAAACTTGGAAACTTGAAGGTAGAAGCCATATAGAGGACTTGATATTAAGCAAGGAATCCTGGCTGACACAACAAAGTGAAAACGACAATAGATCCAACTGGAATTGGTCGTATTCAACAGAAAAAGCATGAATTTCACTTCTCCGTATGGTAAAAGCCATAATAAGAAGGAAAACCGTCTTAAAATTATATTGGAACTGTTAATAAGCCTGATGAAAAAGGTTCATAGGGAGCTCATAAAGCATCCCAACATGTTACACAAGTCAAAACCGCTTAAGAAGGTAAAGGAACGAAAAACATAGTGTTGACGTTCCATAGTTTGGATCAGTTCCAAAATAGGTAAGACAGCACAGAGTTGCGATGACTTACACAAAACAAGGTATACGAAAGCATAATCTCTATCCTTTGATGAAGAAAAGAACAAATTTCTTATCATCAAGAAAAAGATGAGAAAAACCTCTATGTATCTAGCAGAGTGATTAAGGTAATAACTACGCTCTCAATTACCCAGTAAAAAATGAATTTCCATAGAACCTTTATACAGTTCTGATGGAATTATCCTTGCACAAGTAACAAGGATTGAAACTCTAACAGAAAAACGTTCTTCTGTAGAGATAACTCAAAGTTATTAATGGCCAGACATGAAGTGGCACATGTTTGGATCAGTAAAAATATGTCTCAGTGAGATATGATATTTGACCTGTGAAGAAGTTTCCTGAAAATAATTGTACAGGAGACTTAAAAGGTCGTAAAACCATAATCCCATGGTTCATTAAGTATATTTCATGAAATTATGGCAAAAACTCAGTTATTGCAAAAACTCACCAAGAAGGCAAGATATTCCAGTTTATGTCAATGGACGAATGTATAACAATCGCACACCCTGCTGGATCGATTTCTGTGAACTGCATTGTTGACGTTGTTCAGCATACCGGTATACACTGCGATATACGATCGCATAACGCTAATAACTAGCGTTTGATGATAAACAACATTCTTTGATATACTATGTACACCATGCAACTCGTCTGCAACTTCACTGCCGCGCATGCGCAATTACATTATTGAACCCAAAGGAAAAATAATTCGAAAGAAAGAACTGCAGGACAAAAGGTCCAAGTTGAGACGAACTGGTATGAGAAAGACGATAGAGAAAATTTGTTGTTCTTGCAAAGAACGAATAAGTTCCTGATTTCCAGTTACAAGGAGTGATAATATGATCACCTCCGTGTCTGTAAGTAAACCACGACCGATGTGTGATAGTTGAAACCATCACAAAGGAATCGTGAAAATGTGTTGTAAATGAAAAACAGCTAAAAAGAATTTTCGCTTTTCAAGATGTAGATGTGCAGGTGATATTCGTTAGGATACCACATAATTGAGAAAATCAAGATACGTTGTTCTATGTGATCGTCCATAACCTTATCTGCTCACATCTGTATAAGATGTAAGGAAGGTTGTGGTAGAATAAACTATATTCTTGCCAAGATAATCTTCTAGTCTAGACACCACTGAATAGTGGTAAATAATGACAAAAAAGATGGAAATCTGTGTCATTAAATAATCCCGAGATTAATACAATTATCTTAAAAATAAAGCTGAAACGGACGTGAGAAAAGACGTCTCAGCAGAAGGACCGGTGACCGGACCGGTAAATACCGACCGGTGACCGGAACCATTTGTCAAGGATGGGTGGGCAAAGAAACCACGGCAAGCCGAACTTTCCCACTCCAAACACACTTGAAAATTGGTAGAATAGGACAGTGTTTAACACTTATAAGTTAATGACCTATCTACAGAATATAGCCTCTTCTTGAACCAATAACAGGCGCCTTTAAAATCCTGGATAATACAGGTCGCGAAGTCATCGATTTGCGAAGTACGGAAATATGATTGATAGTGGTACCTCCGGAATCGGAGGTGTGATGGCAGAAAAAGGTGAAAACCCTAGGGGTAACCTTAAGCGGGTCCACGCTTGCCGGTAGAATGCATGGAAGTCTTAAATTCTGACTTGATTAATCCATTTACTTCAAGACTTCTAACCTGGACGAATTCCAAAAGGAATACGACCAGTTATAGGAAGACGGCCTGTTATGGCCAGAAGTGTAATAGAAGAATAACTTTAAGATGAGGTCCCTCCAGATCCTAGGATCTAAGATCTGAGTTCAATAGGTCCTAAGCCATCTACAAGACTGTAGCCGCTATGCGGTCAATCTGATAGGCAATCCTATGTATCAGAACTCTTGTTGATTCCAGTAGCTTGAAAATATGCACTGCCGTAGGAGCAATAGAAAAGCAGAAGTCGATACAAATGTCGTCTTGCTAATCCTGTTAGCGTCATTAATGTGTCCCAACTGTTCCGTGACACTGACTGCAAAGTCTGTAGCCGACAGGTAAAGGCGGTTAAAACAATTCATCCTTCGGGTCTCGAACATAAATTAATAGAGGTCAAATAGTAATGTTCGACCTCAATGCTAGTCTCCGAGCCCACTTCAGCCGATCTATCTGCAAGACCAGTAGTCTGCATGTAGCCGGTTGAGATAGAAGTACAAATAACAGATATAGCATGATTTGGTAACCGTCGCCAGTAGAACATCAGTATTGAAAAACACAAAAAGTCATGTAGATTGTTGAATCCATAAAATATAGTATTCAATACAATCATAGCCAGGGGTATACAACTATGTAATGTAGACGATACCCGTGATACTAAAAATTGACCGATGAAAACACAGTGGAATACCGGTAATTGGTAAGTGGTGACCGAACCGGACCGGTCAATGACCGGTAACTGTAGCCCGGTGAACGGACCAGTCATAATATGACCGGTGACGTTACCAGTTAAAGACCGAAAAATGGTGGAATCCATATGGTCTGTTATCAATGTCAAGCACTGCTCAGAAAAGAAGATCATGCCAAAAAAATCCAATCCGATGGCGATGAGACATCACTTATTCTGACCGGTGATCAGTGATCGGTGATATGACCGATGAATGGTGACCGATGTCCGGTGATCGGGACCGGTATAATATAACTGCGTCAGAATGGAAATATCTGGTGCAGAAGAATGACCATCCACGAAGTCATCTGATAATGTTAACCGGAAAACAAGGGTAGATTATCAGTATTAATAGGCATAAGTGTCCTTGTAGTCGTAGTGGAGAAAAGAACAGCTTATCCCGAAGCCTGAATGTTAAACGAACTAGTGTTCGTATACAACTACGGCTCGGTGACTGCAACATGTGTGGATGCCATAAGAAGAACCATCACACGTGGAATGGAGACATGATATTCCTAAAGGAATAAAATGGAGAACGTCGATATGACCAGTAGGTTCATTAACGCCTACGTGAGAAGTGGAGACATCCATATAACTTCGATGCCGAAATATTGTTCGGCTACGCTGGAAATATTGTCTTCTACAATATTGTCTCCGTGAGCATTGACATGATCGCTTACGAGCGTATCAACGCCGAGAACTGCTCAATGAAGGAGAGGTATGTTCGATAAATATCCAGTGGTGCTCAATGCAGTCCGCTGATGTCTACGTGAAGGTTGACGACGTCCTCGTTTCCTGCGATGTCGAGATCTGGATCGGCCGAGATGTGGATCGGCTGCGATGAGACCGAGATCTTCTAGAATAACGTCTCCGTGAGTGACGACGTGATCGCTTACGAGAGCCGCGACGATGAGAACTGCTCGACGAAGAAGAGCGTGTCCGATGTCTAATCCTTGATGAAGACGATGTATTCAACGAAGAATAGGAGAATAATTCAATGAAGAAGACCGAGTTCTTCTTCTTGACCGGTGACTGGTGTTATCGGTGGCAGGCCTAACTGATGACTGTTGACCGGTGACCGGAGCGGTGATCAATGACCGGACCGGTGACCGGACCGGACCGTTGACATGACCGGACCGGTGACATGACCGGACCGGTGACATGACCGGTGACCGGACCGGTGACATGACCGGTGACCGGACCGGTGACATGACCGGTGACCGGACCGGACCGGTCACCGGACCGGTGATCAATGACCGGACCGGTGACCGGACCGGACCGGTGACACGACCGGTGACCGGACCGGTGACATGACCGGACCGGTGATCAATGACCGGACCGGACCGGTGACATGACCGGTGACCGGACCGGTGACATGACCGGTGACCGGACCGGTGATCAATGACCGGACCGGACCGGTGACATGACCGGTGACCGGACCGGCCGGTCAGACGTCGATCAATGGTCCGTGATCAACATCCCCGGTGACGTACCGGTCATATCATGACCAGTGTTGTCACCGGATAATGACCGTATGGCGGATGCCAAATGGTCCGGCATTGGTCGATGTCCTTGACCAATGCCATCGGGCAAAGACCGGCTGACGGGTGTCGCCATATGGTCTGATGTTGACCGACTGTCTAAGAGACTTAGAATAGTACGGTCGCGAGCGTGCCCGATACCCGGTGACTGATACTGCAACTATCATCCATGATCTGCGAAGTCACCGGGTATTTATCCACTCTTGTTTCTGCGACCATCATGTAGTCCAATATATGAAAAACAAGAGCAAAGCATATTCAACCATAAACTGGTCACAGACCAGATTATCATACGGCACATAAAATCATTATTTGACCATAATGAAAATTATAATAATACTGCCGTAGATCATAAATTAAACAAAAGTTTAATTCAAAACAGATGAAAAATAAAATGACGATCAATTAGATTGTCATACGGAACGTTAAAATCATTATTGCACACAATGGCAAATGATAAACAATCTGTCAATAGAAGAACACGCTTTGCACGATCTCGTAACACATTAGAAGAACATGCTTTGCACGTTCTAGCAATGTATTAGAAGAGCACGCCTGAAAACACCCAGCATGGTAGAAATAAACCATTGTTCGATAAAAACAAGCATGGCTTACCTTTTACAAATAAAACATAATCCATTAAATCCACACAAATTAATCCGAATGAGAAATAAAAAGATAAATAACACAATTTATCTATTCAAAACCCCAATCAACCAAGTGAAAAACAATATTTTAATTCAGAGCCGTAAAAGACACGTATACACCTGGTTGATCCGGAAAGAATATTGAGGGTTGGTTACCGATTTTTGGCTAGGTTGCATTGCACTATGTTTAACCTGGCCTGTATTACGGTATTGAGGTGGCGGATTCCCAGTTAAAATTCCGGATGAGTTATTTCCCCTTGGAAAGTATAAGCATACGATAACAGGTCAGTATTTATGACATTAAAATAATTGCTAATTAACTTCTATTGACGCTGCACACTTGTATTGATTCAATAGAACTGTAAACTATCATCATAAATTTTAATAAACTAATGTTTCGTAATATCTTTAATCCTTGAAACTGTCCACGATATAAACTTTAAAAAATGTCGACATTTCTAACCAAGGACATGCCTTTTTATATATTTGACAGGTTTGTTCAGTCACAGACTTTCCATCATGTTTTTTGGATGTCAACTCAACTGCTGTATACACAGTTTCTAACAAAATCGATAACACAGATGATTCGGCACTTATTGGCTCTTGCTTTCTTGATTCGAAAAAGTTTGTGATCGGCTGATATTTTGGCGCAACACTCTCGGACGTCTTTCAACCTCTATTAGCAATTTTTATTTTGCACCGTAATAGAAACTAAAAGTACAGACGCTAAACAAATACATGCACAATGAGCGACGAATTAAGTCAGATTGAAAACGCATGTTTGTCGTCGTAAATAATTTGGTCAGACGCTTAATTTAACTATGAAATCCAATCCGCATAGCGTTTGAAAAACTATGACCGTTAGCTGAGCTTGCTGAATGTAAGCGTCACCGAGTTACAATAATAATTCCAAAGATAAAATACCTTAAATGAGCAAAGCATTTTTGATCGAAGATTTTGTATCGTTCGCATCAAATTTGACGAATTTGCGTAAAAGTCAAATTGGTTGCGTTTTTAATACGCATGATATTGTATTTCTTTGCATTTTTAAACATTTTAATAGGGTGAAAGACGCAGATACGCAGCTTATCTGGGGCACTGTAGCTTTGTTTATTTATAATTTTTTAACAGCACATCTCTCACAAAATACCTGCTGCTTATCTTCTTCTGAGGGGCTCTTATCCAGACTGCCAGTCAATTTGCAGACCAGATTCGCAACTGGAGATTTGCCTCCCTTTCTTGCCGGTGTACCGGACCCAGAGTTGCCTCCCTCGGAATTTCTATCGACAGATGGGGAAGTTTTTTCAGCTTCATTTTTTGCGGTAACAGCCGATTTGGGAGGCTCTGTGACACTTTTGATGTTCCGTCGTACACGCGGAGTGCGCATGGGTGTCCCTCTGGTGGTAACCACCGCCTGAAAATAATTCATTATTTAAGACTTGCTTTGGGAAAACGGGTCTTAATGCATGTGAGTTAAGTGTTGCTCCAGTTCAGCCTGTGCAGTCTGTGCAAATCATTCTAAAGAAGAAAACATATACATAAAGTGGGCAGAGCGATCATTGTCCAGGCGAGATGTCAATTACTTAATTTAATAAGCCTGTGTTCCTGTTCAAAAATGCCTTGTATACTGCACAGTTATGCTTCATGCAATGTGAAATTTTGTAATCGATTTCAGACGTATTCAAGCATTGATTCTTATACCTTAAGATATCAGCACAAACTGCAATTAAAATTGTCCTTTATGCACTAAAGATTTTTGCAAATGTATTACAATAACTTGAGATATTTGCAAAAATAAAATTCTTAAAGGTGTGTTTACATTCTGTCCAGCCTGTGTGTAAACCCATGAAATCCCAATTGATTCTGCATCCTGAAGCAGGTAAGAGCAAATACATGCCAAATCATTCATGTTATTAATTATGTTAAAAACTGCATATGCAGCAGTTGAAAGTAGCGAGTTGACATTCAAAAACATGACGGAAAGTCCGTGATTGAAAAAATCTGTTAAAAGTGGAAAAAGTCATATCCCTGGTAAGACATTGTTGACGTTGACGGGACAGAAAAAAAATTAAAATGTGCATATTGCCTAAGGGTGCCATGATTGAGTTAACGATTTCTAGATTGAAGATGTCAGTTAACATCAGTTTTTTATTTTTTTATTTTTAAGTTTATATAAACCAGAAAAGCAAATTTAAAAATTAAATGGCCCCGTTACCGTGACATTTGACCAGTTGACCTCAAAATCAAAAGGCGTCTTCTTTACTTTGAAAATAGCAAGATACCAAGAGTTCTTAAGATATCACCCAGATATGATGTTCATGTTACAGCCCTTTGATCTTGAGCTTTGACCTGTTAACCCCAAAGTTTATAGTCGTGTTTGTTTTCTAACAAGAAACTATCATAACAATTTTATTTTTGTAGGATAACGAAGTCTATAGATATCATGCAAATATGAAATGGTCCACAGAATTACAAACCATTTAAAAGATGCAAAGCAATACATCCCTGCATCTTTCAAGGATGGAGTGGGATGCATATAATAATTGGTTGAGTGGTATGTTGATTTTCGTATGTTTGGCATATACATGTAAAATGAACAACAGCATGCCAATAATTACACATCCTAATAGTAATCATAGTGAAGAAAAATTTAACTTACAAAAACAATGTTTAACAAGAGTGCCAAACTGTCACAAGATACGCCCCTTCGAAGGTTTTGGACGCCATGCTCAATGCTTGAAATGCACTAAGTGATCTCGAGACCAAGTTATTGACCCGGCATGACCCATATTTGAACTTGACCTAGATATCATTTAGACGTAACATCTGACTAAATTTGGTGAAGATCGGATGAAAACTACTTCAATAAGAGAGCGGACACCATGCTAAATGCTTGAAATGCACTAATTGACATTGTGACCTCGTTTTTGACCTTGCATGACCCATATTTGAACTTGCCCTACATATCATCTAGACACAACTTCTGACCAAATTAGGTGATATTCGGATGAAAACTACTTCAATTAGAGAGCGTACAACCTGCTAAATGCTTGAAATGCACTTAGTGACCTCATGACCTTGTTTTTGACCCTGCATGACCCATATTTGAACTTAACCTACATATCATCTAGACACAACTTCTGACCAAATTAGGTGAAGATCGGATGAAAACTACTTCAATTAGAGAGCGGACACCATGCTAAATGCTTGAAATGCACTAAATATTCCTGTAACCAAGTTTTTGACCCAGCATGACCCATATTCGAACTTGACCTAGATATTTTCTAGATACATCTTCTGACCAAGTTTAGTGATTATCGGATGAAAACTATTTCTATTAGAGAGCGGACACCATGGTAATTGCTTGAAATGCACTTAGTGAACCAGTGACCTAGTTTTTGACCCGGCATGACCCATATTCGAACTTTACCTAGATATTGTCCAGATACAACTTCTGACCAAGTTTGGTGAAGATCGGATGAAAACTACTTCAATTAGAGAGCGGACACCATGCTAAATGCTTGAAATGCACTAGGTGACCATGTGACCTAGTTTTTGACCTGGCATGACCCATATTCGAACTTGACCTGCATATTGTCTAGATAAAACTTCTGACCAAGTTTGGTGAAGATCGGATGAAAACTATTTGAAAAGAGAGCGGAAACTTCTGTGAACACCGCCCGCCCGCCTGCCCACCCGCCCCCAAGGTGAAACTATAATACGTCCCGTTTTTTTAAAACGGGCGTATAAAAAAAGAATATTTCAGATAAAAAAAAAATTGCCAGAAATCTTCCATTTTCCATGATTTTACAGACATTTAACAATTGAATTTTTTCCCCAGATCTGTTCTTACCATATGTTTTGTATGGAAGTGTTACAGAAAGACAAATGTTTCACTCACCAGGAAAAGGTTTGCATTAAACGTGTGAGGAAAAATTACTCATGAGGGAAGGGTGTGGATTAAAGGTGTGAGGAAAAATTACTCACCAGGGACAGGTTTAGATTAAAGGTGTGAGGAAACATCACTAACAAGGAAAAGGTTTTGATTAAAGGTGTGAGGACACATCACTAACAAGGAAAAGGTTTGGATTAAAGGTGTTGGGAAACATCACTCACCAGGGAAAGGTTGGGATTAAAGGTGTTGGGAAACATCACTCACCAGGGAAAGGTTGGGATTAAAGGTGTGAGGAAACAGCGATTCATCCACTCTAACATTCTGTTCTTTACACTGAAAAACAAAACAAAACATACACGAGTTACTTGACAACTCTTATTTCGTAAACAAATGCATTTAGTATGGTTACTTTAATCAACAAAATGTTGATTACTTATATTCCCCTAACCAACCAATGCTAAAGAAATCAGACCACGGATGTTTCCGATAAAAACGGCTAAGGTCTGTAAACTTTCACTGTCCACACACATCCATTTTCACCAAAAGGATGGCCAGTTAATGGCTAGAAAATAATTATATTTCATTATAATGTTATATTCAAGGAAAGTTAAAAAGAATCAGTTGATATTTTCTGACTGGTACCAAATGGTAGGACATAAGAAACAAACTATGTACTAGTGATTACGTATCAACTAATATCATTTCACTTTGCTCAAACATGGCATATTACAAATAAAACAGAGTGATGTGTAACCAATCAGTCAAGCGCACAATGGAAAGTAACACAATATAAAACACGGCTTTTTGTTGGTCGATATGATCACATGACGTGAACTAGTTTTCAGCCTTTACGACAAAGTTAGAGTACATCGATTGTGGGGAACCATGCAACCTTTGCCCTTTTCTTGACATTTAGAACATCTAAAGAGCAAGTTATTTTTCGAAAGGCTGATTAGTTCCTATAAATATTTTGCTGATCTTCAAATAGGTTGACCCAAACACTTCATTCTATCTGATATGGAAAATATCACCACCATTACCCAAATTGCCAACCAGGCATGAAAGGAAAACGTCAGGATTAAGTTTAGCATCTCACAGGCTGAATATAGAGAGAAAGAAGGGCATACCTACACTCTCAATTAGATTATTGAACATTTTGCACTAGTAATTAAGGATTTGTGATCCAACCCTTACCATGTACAACCAATGGGGACTGACAATTTTCAAGCCCTGTGCCTTTGCTTGTTTGAAATCTTTAGTCGTATCGTTCTGCCGACCCTGTAAAAAATATATATACGTATGCAGAAAATGTCCAAAAATATGTTTTGGTAATATAAACAAAAGGGCAATGATGGTAATAAAGTGCTCACCAGAGCTCAAGAATACCATATCAAAAAATGGCATTTACATTGTCAAGATACAAATTCTGACCATGTTTTATCATGATTAATTGTAATGTGGCTTCTACACATGTGTTTTTTAAGTAAGATTAAACCTGGTGACCAAGTTTTTGGATGCTTATGACCCAGATGCAAATTAAACCTAGATATTGTCAAGACAACCAGTCACAGAACTAGTGACGTACTTGTTGGACATCCAAGACCAAGATTTGACTTCTCCTAGATAACCAATTATGATCAAGATTGAGTCATAAACGTGGCTTCTTAAAAGGGAACAAGGTTTTTCAAAGATTTGACCTGGTTTTTAAATATACATTATCCAGATCGCAACCCCTGTCTTAATATTGTCAAGATAAACATTCTAGGTAAATTTCATCAAGATTGAATCATTATGTGGCTTCTAACATGGTAAAATGTTTTGTGTAAGACTAGACCTGAATACCAAGTTTTTGGACACAAGTCACCTGGATTAAAACATGGCCTTAATATTATGAATTAAAACATTTTTATTAAGTTTCATCAAGATTGGGTCATAAATCTGGCCTCTATATGGTAAACATTTTTTTCAAGATTTAACCTACTGACCTAGTTTTTAGAAATGACACAGATTCCGAATTGGCGTAAATATTGTCAAGAAAAACATGGAATTGTACCATTTAACAAATAATATTTTGACCTCCGATTGTAAGGTCAATTGCAAGTACACCATGACAATCATTAAAGCACATAATTACTTGAACATACCTCATATGAGGAGAACACCGTACCTCATCACAGAGTACACAGGGTACACCAAAAACACCCCATCCAGTTAAAGACTTCACCAAAAACACCCTCCTCCTTAAAGGGTTCATCAAATCCCTTCATGTTTAAATCAGCATTGAGAACAATTTCAAGAATAATTTTAGCACCGATTGCTTGTCTAACACTATCGAAGGCACCCCTATACCTGAAAGATGAAATGGGTGCACGTATTGTCGATGGTCCAACGATACTCCCCTCCCAGACACGTGACAATCTCATTAAACTCTGCCTGGTCCTTGGCCAGTCGTCTAGCAACAGTGATCACCACGCCTTGCAGTGCAGTTGGGACATCCTGAAAGAAACAAGAGATGTGTTCGTCAGAAACACAATGCCCCCTATTGCGCCACTTTGAAATATTTTTTTAATTCTTTTTTACATTTGACCTTGAACTTCCACCACTCAAAATGTGCAGCGTCATTAGAACGCAGCTTTGAAATTTTAATTTTTTTTACCTTTAACCTTGAAGGATGACCTTGACCTTCCACCGCTCAAAATGTGCAACTTCATGAGATACACATGCATGCCAAATATCAAGTTTCTATCTTCAATAATGCAAAAGTTATGGCCAACTTTTAAGGTTTTTTTTCCGGACAGACTGACATACACACATACTGACATACTGACTGACAATGCTTTATAAAGATTTCCCAGAACAAGCCTTTCATGTAACAGTATAAACAAGGGACAAAATTGTCACAAAACCAGGTTTTCATTGTGAAAAAAAAATCTGATAAAGGGAGAAAACTCAAACTGAACTTTTGAAATAAACAAACAAAATTAACGCCCTTTGTAAGTTTGTTTTTAAAAAAAATCTATTTTTAGTCGTGGCGACCTTGACATTGGAGATATTGACGTGATTCTTTCGTGCGACACACCGTCCCATGATGGTGAACAAATGTGACAAATGATTTTAAAATCTCACAATGAATGACATAGTTATGGCCAGGACAAGCTCATTTATGGCCATTTTTGACCTTTGAACTCAAAGTGTGACCTTGACCTTGGAGATATCGACGTAATTATTTCGCGCGACACACCGTCCAATGATGGTGAACAAATGTGCCAAATGATTTTAAAATCTGACAATGAACGTGAACGACATAGTAAGTTATGGCCCGGACAAGCTTGTTCCGCCCGCCCGCCAGCCCGCCAGCCAGCCAGCCAGCCAGCCAGCCAGCCAGCCAGCCAGCCAGCCAGCCAGCCCGCCCGTATTCGCCAATCTAATAACCAGTTTTTTCCTTCGGAAAACCTGGTTAATTAAAAATGTATTCGTTTTACAACATGTTATTGCAGTGCTTTACTTTGCTAATTGATCACTTAAAATATTTCAAGATGGCAGACATTTGCAGCGTTTCCATTGACTTGTAAGATTTTCGGAAAGTAGTAAAGATTTTACGTCAGTCACCCTTAATGTCTGTGCCATCCGCTAACCAATCAGAAATAAAAAAAAAAATGGGTAAAATTGGTACTGAGATTCAGAGTAAGCTTAAACAATATTAGTTCTCAAATGATCCCACACTCAAATGATTTGCCCGTATCACCCCCCTCCCCCGAAAAAAAAAACGCATTTGAATTACATTGCTCTCATATTTGACCCTGGACAGTTAAAATCTGGATTTCCAGAATGATCCGGTCAATGGACAACCTGTAATTTACACATTTGCAAACAATTTATCAGAAATGTTCAACTTTAGTGAGAAGCAGATGTCCTAATGTTTTTTAACTTTAACCCAAATTGAAAGAAGAAGGCCATTTGCGCTCACCTGCAGGGACCCGAAGCAGCTAAAACATTATGAGAGGGTGGATTTCATAAAAGAACAAGCAAATTCGTTGAATTGATATCCCCGCCAATATGCTTCTGGACACAAACGTTTTCTGGACGGATGGGCAACGCCCTTTGACCTCAATGTGTGACCTCGACATAAGCACCTAGGATTATGGGTGTTGAATGTGAAGCACCCCCAGATGATTGTGAACATCTATGGCAAGTTTCATGGCTCTGGCTCATGTGTTAATGGAGATAAAGCTCTAAGCTTATATTGAAAAGCATTTTATCAAGATACAAAGGGCCATAACTCTGTTATTAACAGTCGGTGTACAATGCCATTTTGCGTGCATCATCCTCTTATCCATATATATATATATACTCATACCAAGTTTCAATGAAGTCCGCTTTTCCAAGCTTTTCGAAGACATGGCTCCGGACGGACAGAAAGACCGACGGATGGACGGACAGACAACGCCAAAACAATATCCCTCCGCCTATGGCGGGGGATAATAAAAGTACTTTATGAAACATAAATATTTCATTTCTAGGCACAAAATAACGGCAAACTTTTAATGATTTAAAATATTGTTGTTCTCAGGTGAGCTAAAAAGAAATGGCCAAAGTAAGAACCTCGTAATCTCCGTCCACTTCGTCGTTTTGTCGCTGGGATGAGGCGACAGCACTCTCGCGCTCCTGTCTCCTCTGTTCGATGGTCACCTCCATCTTGGCTCTCATCAGCTCGAACAGCTCACTGTCGTTCTAAACGTTTGGAAGAAAGTGACAATTTGATATTAGGTTCATCTTTAACTTAGAGCGAAAAGAGACGGTTTTGGGTTAAGTTTGTTGTTAAATGTCAATCAAGAAAAATAAAATAAAAAAATTTACAATTAATTTGTTTCAATGGCCTTGAAAAGAAGATATTAAAATGTTACTTTTCCCAAAATATTTTCCCCTAAGGGTTCACAAAAGAACTCAAAATAAACTTTAATCTAACAACATTCTCACATCGTTTCTGGTCAATGTTTCACTTTTTCTTTATTTTTGTCACTTCTGATTTGAAAATGTTTTCTTTTGGATTGTTGAAAAGAAAACAATAGTTTAATACATCAGAATTAATCTTTTCAAACCCTGTTCTACAAACAAGAAGGTCAAGATGGCCCAATGTTGCTCACCTGATCCATTTTGATCAATCTAATGAATCGTTTACAGGTTTTTTTTTCCCCACTTTTTGGGAAGATAGCCCATGGCTTTGGAATTGGGAATTTTATCGGCATTTTCATGAAATTGGGAAAATAAATTCATTAGCCTTTTTTCAACATGAAAAGTCCACTGATAAGAGAAATACTAAATTTGATATAACTCTTTATAATCATTAAAATTAAAAGAACAAAATCATATAATACTTTGTTAGATGTAATTGAATTGAAATTGAGATAAAATACACATTAGACTTCTTTCAAAAAAAGAAAAAAATTTTTTTGGAAATTGGGAATTTTTTGCCACATTTTGGGAAAAAAGTATACTTTTTGGGATTGGGAACATAGCCGAATTTCGGCTATAAAATCGGGCCAAAAAAAACCCTGGTTTATTTGTTACTGCCAGTCAAATGCCAAACCAATCCAATCATTAATCACTAAGATAACGCAATTTCTATAACTTTAAATGTTATACATAGGACACTGATGCTCTCACTAAACGACGCTGGAATCAGGAATAAGTCTTGTGTGATAAATATAATATTCAACCTGAGCTAACAATAAATAGCTACACTATAGCCAGGATTGTTTTTTGCCCAATCGGAAAAACTATGGGTACCAGCCCATTTGGGAAAATGTGCATTGTGAAGTCTTCACGTGAGGATACTGATGCATTTGATTTTGTTGCTCAAAAATACTTTTTAGAGGTCAGTGACCTTGACCTAGTGACCTAAAAATGGGTGTGGCATGTAGAACTAATCAAGGTGCAGCTACATACCAAGTTTCAAAGTTGTAGGTGGAAGCACTTTGATTTTAGAGCCAATGTTAAGGTTTTAGCATGACGCCTACGGCGGACGGCAGACGACGAGCTGGCTATGACAATACCTCGGGTTTTCTCCGAAAACAGCCGAGCTAAAAATTAATAAGTAAGTGTAGTCAAGTTATCAATATTATATCAACTTAGGTTCAAGCCACAGAGCTGCATAGGGAAACTAACTAAATGTTATATTTTATCCCCCCCAAAAAATAAAAAATTAACATTTAATTGAACATTTTTTGGACAGAATTTTGGAAATGTGTAGTTTTTCTCTATTGGGAAAGTGCTGTTTTCCAGTACTTTATAAAGAATGAAACAAATCGCTGACTATAGCGTACCAGACTGGGCTTTCTTTTGGCCCTTGCAGCTCTCACATCCTCTGGGGTTTGCAGTGATGCGAGAAACTCCTGTAACATATGATCAATTTGAAAAAAACAATTATCTAGCAATTATTTCTATATATTCAAACAATTTGTATACATCATTTGCGATATAAGTTTGAGCTAATTTTTTTCAAATTTGTCCTGTTTAAAATCAATTTACCAAATTATACTTCCATAATAAGTAAATAATTTTAGCGAGGCAAACCTAGCCACCCTAAAACTTTTATAAATAACGTATATAACTTCATACACTGGAAAGCCACAAAGAAATATTACTGTAAAATCATTATAATTCTTGGGATGTGAACTTTTAGTTGCTTTCGAGGGTTGACCAATCCACGAATGTTGTGCCAACCAATGTACATGATTTTACAGTATTTTTTTAGAGGTCAGTGACCTTGACCTTTGACCTTGTGACCCCAAAATGGGTGTGGCGTGTAGAACTCATCAAGGTGCATCTACATATGAAGTTTCAAAGTTGTAGGTGGAAGCTCTTTTATTTTAGAGCCAATGCTAAAGTTTTAGCACGACGCGGACAGCGGACGTCAGATGACACGCCAAGCTGGCTATGACAATACCTCGGGTTTTGTCCGAAAACGCCGAGCTAAAAATGGGAATGTATCTAACGTTGGGGTTTAGAAACATACCTAAGTCTCACACTTGGGAATGTATCACACGTTGGGGTTAAGGAGAATACCACAGTCTCAAACTTAGGAATTTATCGCACTATGAGGAATATACCTCAAAATTAAACTTCGGAATGTATCAAACGTTGAGGAATGTAACCTGGGTTTTAAACTTGGGAATGTATCACACGTTGAGGAACATACCTTGGTCTTAAACTTGGGAATGTATCACACATCATGGTTAAGCAACATACCACGGTCTCAAACTTGGGAATGTATTGAACGTTGGAGGTTTGAAACATACCTCGATCTCAAACTTGGGAATGTATCACGCATTGGGGTTGAGGAACATACCTTGGTCTCAAACTTGGGAAAGCATCCAATGTTGAGGAACATACCTTGGTCTCAAACTTGGGAATGCATCCAATGTTGAGGAACATACCTTGGTCTCAAATTTGGGAATGTATCGAATTTTGATTAACATACCTTAGTCTAAAACTTGGGAATGTATCACACATTGGGGTTGAGGAACATACCTTGGTCTCAAACTTGGGAATGTATCAAATGTTGAGGAACATACCTTGGTCTCCAACTTGGGAATGTATCGAATGTTGAGGAACATACCTCGATCTCAAACTTGGGAATTTATCAAATTTTGAGGAACATACCTTGGTCTCCAACTTGGGAATGTATCGAATGTTGAGGAACATACCTTGGTCTCAAACTTGGGAATGTATCAAATCTTGAGGAACATACCTTGGTCTCAAACTTGGGAATGTATCGAATGTTGAGGAAAATACCTTGGTCTCCAACTTGGGAATGTATCGAATGTTGAGGAACATACCTTGGTCTCAAACTTGGGAATGTATCAAATGTTGAGGAACATACCTTGGTCTCCAACTTGGAAATGTATCGAATGTTGAGGAACATACCTTAGTCTCAAACTTGGGAATGTATCTCACATTGGGGTTGTGGTTGAGGAACATACCTTGGTCTCAAACTTGGGAATGTATCACACATTGGGGTTGAGGAA
Source organism: Dreissena polymorpha (assembly GCF_020536995.1). Lineage (NCBI taxonomy): Eukaryota > Metazoa > Mollusca > Bivalvia > Myida > Dreissenidae > Dreissena > Dreissena polymorpha. Next base: position 51,628,876 of record NC_068369.1, read on the forward strand.
CATACCTCGGTCTCAAACTTGGGAATGTATCTCACATTGGGGTTGTGGTTGAGGAACATACTTAAACTTAGGAATGTATCACACATTGGGGTTGAGGAACATACCTTGGTCTCAAACTTGGGAATGTATCTCACATTGGGGTTGTGGTTGAGGAACATACTTAAACTTAGGAATGTATCACACATTGGGGTTGAGGAACATACCTCGGTCTCAAACTTGGGAATGTATCTCACATTGGGGTAGTGGTTGAGGAACATACTTTAACTTAGGAATGTATCACACATTGGGGTTGAGGAACATACCTCGGTCTCAAACTTGGGAATGTATCTCACATTGGGGTTGAGTAACATACCTCAGTCTCAAACTTGGGAATGTATCTCACATTCGGGTTGAGGAACTTGCTGGGCGTGTCTATGTCCACTTTCTTTCCATCTTGCCTCTTCAGTTCCTAAAATTGCAGAAAAGAAGTACTTCTACAGTTGCAGTGGTTTTTTTTGTCAGATTGGAAAAAGTACTGGTACCAAGCAAATAAGGCAAAATTGATTGAAAGTTTCAGTGCACATTTTATTTGTTCACATGCAAACAATGTGCTTTTGAAACAAAAGTACAGTTTATTCCGCTTAATTGAAAAGCCTATTTGTCACGTCCGAATATGCAATTATCTGGAGTATTCAATTATACAGAATCAGTTATATTTCCAATGTTTTCAATGTTTATCATATACATGTGTGTATGTTATCGTGTTTTTAACCAATTTCAAAGCTATATTGTTAAATACATTGCTAAATAAACTTGTTTTATTCAATAAACGCATAGAAAAGCGCCGATAGTTGTTTTTATTCATTATACGGTGCATTGAAAATAATCCACTCGTACTATTCACTAACTCAAGCAAGACACGTCAACAGTTCTTTTCTAATCGGCAACAAACTCTTTAATTCTTTCCAATTGGCAACAAACTGTTAAAGTGTGTTACTCGACAGTTTGCATTCGAAAGTTTGTGCCTGACTGCACACTGTGATTGGCGTCAGTTTTAACCGGAGACTCCAGTGTTGGCATTGTACTTGGCCCGCATACTACACCTGTTAGTCACGTGACGCTTGACAGACGCTGCATACATGCATGGTGTGAAATGAAAACAAAGGCAGTCAATGGAGCGTGTTTGTCAAAATCGTCGATACGATGCATATCCTTGGAGATTTATGAGATAATACCCTGGATTATAGTGTGCAATCGATAATTGGATATTTAATTAACCGGAATACGCCATATTTCAGATTAGGCGATGTTTAACAATGGGAAGAGATGCAAATGGTTTGGTGTTTTCAATTTCTATTCAATGAACCGGATTATCCAATATTCAATTAAGTGGAATCTACTGCAAGACATTTTTTTCCTTTTGGGAATTTTTCAGACAGCAATTGTGATTTATGTAATTTTTCTTCAGTAAGGAAAGTGCCCTCAACAAGTACTTGATACGGAAGGGAAAAAATTATTGAGTTGAGTTTAACCTTGACACTGCAATTTCTGTGAAAATACCCTTTAAAACAAGACTATTGTCAAGCAATATATGTCCCCTACCGGCTCCATCATTGTCAGAAATTCCACCAATGTCAGAATTGTTTTTCTTTTTTATATATTTGTTGCCATAGCAACCAAAATTTTTGACGTAAGAAAAAAATGAAATGATGTGCATAATGTCCATATTGGCATCTATCCATATTTCAAGTTTCATGAAAAAATATGAAGAACTTTTAAAGTTATCGCAGGATCCAGAAAAAAAAACACTATTTTCAGCAGTATTTCTAGTCTATTTGTTTCCATAGCAACCAGAATTTTTGGCGTAGGAACGAAATGAAATGACGTGCATAACGTCCATATTGGCATCTATCCATGTTTCTAGTTTCATGAAAAAATATGAAGAACTTTTAAAGTTATCGCATGATCCAGAAACAAGAGGGCCATGATGGCCCTGAATCGCTCATCTGATTAACCAAATACAATCCCAACCCAGATTTCATCAAGATAAACATTCTGACCAAATTTCATAAAGATAAGATGAAAACTGTGACCTGTATTGTCTACACAAGGTTTTTCTATTATTTGACCTAGGGACCTAGTTTTTTACCCCAGGTGACCCAAATACAATCCCAACCCAGATTTCATCAAGATAAACATTCTGATCAAATTTTATAAAGATTGGATGAAAACTGTGACCTCTATTGTCTACACAAGGTTTTTCTATTATTTGACCTAGTGACCTAGTTTTTTACCCCAGATGACCCAAATACAATCCCAAACAGATTTCATCAAGATAAACATTCTGACCAAATTTCATAAAGATTGGATGAAAACTGTGGCCTCTATTGTCTATACAAGGTTTTTCTATTATTTGACCTAGTGACCTAGTTTTTGACCTAGTGACCTTGTTTTTGACCCCAGATAACCCAAATACAATCCCAACCCAGATTTTGTCAAGATTAACATTCTGACCAAATTTCATAAAGATTGGATGAAAACTGTGACCTCTACTTGTCTACATAAACAAATTGTTGACGGTTTTTCTATTATTTGACCTAATGACCTAGTTTTTGACCTCAGATGACCCAAATACAATCCAAACCCAGATTTCATCAAGATAAACATACTGCCCAAATTTCATAAAGATTGGATGAAAACTGCGTCCTCTATTGTTTAAACAAGGTTTTTCTATTTTGTGACCTAGTTTTTGACCTAGTGACCTAGTATTTGACCCCAGATGACCCAAATACAATCCCAACCCAGATTTCATCAAGATAAACATTCTGACCAAATTTCATAAAGATTGGATGAAAACTGTGACCTCTACTGTCTACACAAACAAATTGTTGACGGTTTTTCTATTATTTGACCTTATGACCTAGTTTTTGACCTCAGATGACCCAAATAAAATCCCAACCCAGATTTTATCAAGATCAACATTCTGACCAAATTTCATAAAGATTGGATAAAAACTGCGACCTCTATTGTTTAAACAAGGTTTTTTCTATTATTTGACCTAGTTTTTGAACTAGTGACCAAGTTTTTGACCCCAGATGACCCAAATACAATCCCAACCCAGATTTAATCAAGATAAACATTCTGACCAAATTTCATAAAGATTGGATAAAAACTGTGACCTCTACTGTCTACACGAGGTTTTTCTACTATTTGACCTAGTTTTTGACCTAGTTACCTAGTTTTTGTCAAGAGATGTCTAATTGGGTACAGACCGGGTTTCGTTAAATGTTCGAATTGCGAACACTTTCATTGAAACAAAGAGACAAATATAGAAAACCAGTCCGGATTAAAATGGCGGATGTTTTCAACAAAATTTTACTAGATTTTCGCATTTTCGTAATTTAAATTTTTCTTGAGCCAAATTCTCAATATTTTCGCAAATGGCGAACGACAGCATTGCGAACGTGTTATTATTGGAATAAATGCTCACTATTACAGGGCTCGCGCTGTCGTTCGCCATTTGCGAAAATATAGCGAATTTGGCTCAAGAAAAATATAATTTGCGAATATGCTAAAATCTTGTTAAATTTAATTGAAAACATCGCCATTTTAATCCAGATTGTTTTTTTTTTAAACTATTTTTCTCTTTAATTCCATTAACGTTTTGAAGTGCATATGGTAGCTGGCCAATCAACATTGAGTTCGCTATCGGTTAATATTGGGTCATTCATGTGCAGATAATGGAATACACAGTTGATATTGTCATCTGCCTACAATATAACGGCTGATGGCAAAAGTGGTGGTGGTGGTGGTGGTGGTGGTGGTGGAGGAGGAGGAGGAGGAGGAGGAGGAGGAGGAGGAGGAGGAGGAGAAGGAGGAGGAGGAGAAGGAGGAGGAGGAGTAGTAGCAGTAGCAGCAGCATTACAATACCAATACTTAAGAATGATCAAATGGGAAAAGGTAACCTAGCACTGGCAGTAAATATGGGGCTCATTTACACAGGCTTTTTTTACACTTTTTGGGAAGATAACCCATGGCTTTGGAATTGGGAATTTTATCGGCATTTTCATGAAATTGGGAAAATTAATTCATCAGCCTTTTTTTTCCACACGAAAAGTCCACTAATTAGAGAAATACTAAATTTGATATAGAACTTTATTGTCATTAAAATTAAAAGAACAAAATCATAATAAACTTTGTAAGATGTAATTGAATTAAAATTGAGATAAAATACACATACGACACTTCTTTCTAAAAAAAAAAAAAAAAAAAAATTTTTTTTTTTTTTGGAAATTGGGAATTTTTTGCCACATTTTGGGAAAAAAGTATACTTTTTGGGATTGGGAACATAGCCGAATTTCGGCTATAAAATCGGGCCAAAAAAAACCCTGATTTACAGGTCAGATTTGGAATCTCTGCTGTAAAATGAGATTTTAAATGAATTAAAGGGAGGCAAATGCTGTAATAAAAAGAACATGCATAAACGGTAGTTGTTTCCCTTGTTTGAACCATGCTAAATCCTTAAAATGCATATTTCCAGTAACTGTGACCTTCACCTGTGACCTAGTGACCTCAAAATCAATAGGGGTCATCTGCGAGTCATGATCAATGTACCTATGAAGTTTCATGATCCTAGCCTATGAAGTTTCATGATCCTAGCCTCAAGCGTTTTTGAGTTATCATCCGGAAACCACCTGGTGGACGGACCGACCGACCGACCGACCGACCGACATGAGCAAAGCAATATACCCCCTCTTCTTCGAAGGGGGGCATAAAAATAAAATCCCTACCTAGTTACCCACCCAATTTAACCTGGGTCTTGTTATGCCAAACAAACATATTTTTAAGGATGGCCTAAGTCTTAAATGTGTTATTGGTTTGTTTAGTTTTTTGAGCAAAATTGTGTTATTACCTTGTAAGTATCACATTCATGCATTTTAAATACAGAGTAGTTTATGTGCATGTACTTAAAGGACATATTTAATCACATTTCTTAAATGTTTGTTATGCATTTATTTAAAAATTGTTCCTATATAATTTCATTTCAATTTTTTCCTTTTTTAAAATGTCATCTTGTCAATTTTTTTTATTGGATTTTGAAACATTTTGTTAATCTCACAAATACAAATTACACAACCACAGATTTATTTGAAACATATTGCTAGTGGTGGGGCTAGATGGTGAGAAGGTTTAGTGAGGATTGAAAACCCCAAGAACTACTTGAGCCCTTGCTAGTGGTGGGGCTAGATGGTGAGAGGGTTTAGTGAGGATTGAAAACCCCAAGAACTACTTGAGCCCTTGCTAGTGGTGGGGCTAGATGGTGAGAGGGTTTAGTGAGGATTGAAAACCCCAAGAACTACTTGAGCCCTTGCTAGTGGTGGGGCTAGATGGTGAGAGGGTTTAGTGAGGATTGAAAACCCCAAGAACTACTTGAGCCCTTGCTAGTGGTGGGGCTAGATGGTGAGAGGGTTTAGTGAGGATTGAAAGCCCCAAGAACTACTTGAGCCCCAATCTGGGAAAACTGGGCTTAATGCATGTGCAGAAAAGTGTCAGCCCAGATTTACTTGTGCAGTCTGCACATCCTAGTCTAGGACAATGATTTCCGCCTAAGACTGGATTTTTGTTCAGAAGAGACCGCCTTTAAATGAGAGAAACAAGAGCTGTCTCCATAGAATGACATATGCCCCCCAAAAAGGCTTTGATTGAAGTTATGAGCATTTTTCAAAACCTAAACGCAGATTTCGAAACCTAAACGCTGACCCTAAATTCAAGGTCAAGGTCACAGGGGTCAAAATTTGTGTGCGTATGGAAAGGCCTTGTCCATATACACATGCAGACCAAATATGAAGGTTACATCTGAAGCGACATAGAAGTAATGAGCATTTTTTGAAACCTAAACGCAAAAGTGTGACGGAAAGACAGACAGACAGTGCGATCACTATATGCCCTCTTTCGGGGGCATAAAAAACGGAAAAGTGTTGTCCCTGATTAGCCTATGCAAACTGCGCACACTACTTTGTGCGTAAACTTTATGCTTTAAGCCCATTATTCCCAGAACGCGCTAACTTTTTCTTACCTTCACCCTAGATTGCACCGGCGTTGAGGTGGCCAGCCCCAGGTTCTCTTTCTGACTACTGCCGTTCTTTGCCGTCCAGTCATTCTTTGCCACCCAGTCGTCATATCTCCAGTTGTGCTTCCTGGCCGGCATCTCCTTCAGCTTGTCTTTAGCAGCTGCAATAAAATAAAATTAAGAGATTGTGGTGTTTTATCTCAATTTTGGGCAAGTGTTTCAAAATTGTTTCCAGTATTTGATTTACTTTGGTTCATATTATATATAGATCTGGATACTGAACTGAATTTAATTTTATATTAAAACAAGAGCTGTCTTCATCGGAAGACATATGCCCCCAAAAAACGCTTTTTCGAAACCTAAACGCAGATTTTGAAACCTAAACGTGGACCCTAAGTTCAAGGTCAAGGGGGTCAAAATTTGTGTGCGTATGGAAAGGCCTTGTCCATATACACATGCATACCAAATATGAAGGTTACATCTGAAGCGACAAAGAAGTTATGAGCATTTTACGAAACCTAAGCGCAAAAGTGCGCCAGACAGACGGATGGACAGACAGACAGATAGTGCGATCATTATATGCCCTACTTCAGGGGCATAAAATTATTATGGGAACCATTATTTGGGAATTTTCAGCTGTCATTTGGGGGATGGGGAAGAATTTTGGCTCCAAATTCGACAGTTAAAAAAAAGCTGGTTCAGCATACTCACACTGCTTAGTTAGGACAGGGGTACCGGTAAGAGGGGGGTTCTTGTCCCATCTCCTTTTCACTGTCAACGAAACAATAACATGTTCCCATATTAAATGCTAACAACACCAGTAGTCAAAATAATCTTATAATTACTTATATCCTACACAAATCTCAGATAATATATTGAAAATTATAAAAAAAAAATATTTTTTTTTGGAAAATGTTTATTTTATTGTAATTTTCTAAAATAACACTTTCATATAAATAAATAAGGATTTATGGACCTGACTGTCAACAAGTTTACTGTCAGCAACAAAAGCATGGTCTTTAAGTGAAACTTTGCAACGAAAAATTCAGATCACAATTTCTCCCTTTCCCCAAAGTTCCTTAAATAACAAACAGCAGTAGAATACACCTCCGCCGCACTTTGGAAAACAGAGCTTAATGTATATCCATAAGGTTTTGTCACAGATTAGCTAATCTAACACTGTGTGCCTAGAGTGGATTTTCATTAAGAAAGAGACTCCATATAAATCTTAAATTCCAAACAAGAGCTCTGTTTGTGAAACACAATGCCCCATACTGTGCTTTAAAGCCGCATGGCAGCTATTTTAGAAACAAGGTAATATTTTGAATGTAAAGGTCACGGTGACCTTGACCTTTGACCTAGAGACCTCAAACCATGTTTGATTGTAGATCTCAATGAGATGCATGCCCATGTGAAGTTTAAAGAACATAGACAAAATAGTTTTTTATTTTATGAGCAAGGTTAAAAGTTTTGGGACAGACACACAAATACCATCACAGACAGACAGACAGACAGACAGGCCAAAAACAATATATCCATTGATCATTCGATCTGGGGGCATAAAAATTTAACATGCATCCAAAAAGCCCTGTTTTCTCAGAGTGCAGCTTACTTACATCTCTCAAAAGGGGGAGTTTCTGCAGGTGCAACATGTTTGGTTGCAGGAAGAAGATTTTTATTCAAAGCTTTACCATCTTTAGTATTCACCACTGGTGCTTCAGCAATGTCAGTATTCCTAGGCACATCATTGACATTAATATCCCTGTTATTTGCGACAGAAGTCGAGGCCGGTTTTACTTCCCGGTCCTTTGCAGTAGTCTTCAATTCTGTTTCAACAACTGGAATGACTGGCTGGTAATTTTCCTGAGATTCAAGTTGCAGTAGCATGGCATCTGAGTCGTTGTTCTCCATGAAATCCCCATCTGTCTGAGAAAATCCGTGATCGCCTACCGCTGAAACCTTCTCATTATTTCCCTGCTTAAGTTTAGCACCAATATTTTTCTCTCCTTTACGCTCCGCAACTTTGTTAGTTCCACCAGAATTTGATTCTGCATCAGTTATTTTCCCGTTACTTTTGTTCACATGGGCTCCATCAGCTTCTTTTGAGTCTACTATGTTTTGTTGGCCAATCTCAGATGGGTTGGCTTCCCTAACAGAAACCCTACCAGATCTATTTTCCAAAACTGAGCCATTTTGGTTTTCCACCGTGGGTACCTGAGACATCAGGTTGTCATTGGAGACAATTTCAATCAAGTACTTGTCCTCTGGAACTTTTTTACCCTGTCGAGCACAGGACAAAATCCAACTGGAAATACATTTTTAAGAAATAATTGTTGATTTAGTAGTACATCAGTTTATAAACATATTTGTTGCTTTTGAGTTTCCATGCACTATTTAATAACTTTTTGTGGGCATTAAAATGAGTGACTAGTTTTTAAATATGTGCATCAGAAAGATTTAAAAGCCAATAATTTCATTTCTAATTGTAACATGACCAATCAACATGTAAAGAACTCACAGTGCAGCATATTTTGTAACATTAGATTTTGAAATTGATTTAGAAGCTGCTAATTGGTGATTTTAACATTTTAATTAAAAACAAGGGACAAAATTGTCACAAAACCAGGTTTTCATTGTGAAAAAAAAATCTGATAAAGGGAGAAAACTCAAACTGAACTTTTGAAATGAACAAACAAAATTAACCCCCTTTGTAAGTTTTTTTTTTTTTTAAATCTATTTTTAGTCGTGGCGACCTTGACATTGGAGATATTGACGTGATTCTTTCGTGCGACACACCGTCCCATGATGGTGAACAAATGTGCCAAATGATTTTAAAATCTCACAATGAATGACATAGTTATGGCCAGGACAAGCTCATTTATGTCCATTTTTGACCTTTGAACTCAAAGTGTGACCTTGACCTTGGAGATATCGACGTAATTATTTCGCGCGACACACCGTCCAATGATGGTGAACAAATGTGCCAAATGATTTTAAAATCTGACAATGAACGACATAGTTATGGCCCGGACAAGCTTGTTCCGCCCGCCCGCCAGCCAGCCAGCCAGCCAGCCCGCCCGCATTCGCCAATCTAATAACCAGTTTTTTCCTTCGGAAAACCTGGTTAAAAACCTGGTTAAAAATTGACAATAGAACACTTAAGGGTGGGTCATTAATTTTGAGATACACTTTCAGACAATATGATTATTATTACTGGTAAACCAATTCTAGAAATTATGACATTAATTAACAATAAAAATCTGCACAATTTTCCACAAACACATACATTATATGCTTTTATCAGGGGCAACACTTTCTACCCTAAATGGATTTTTGTTAAGAACAGACTTTCTTAAAATGAAAAATTCCATAAAGTTGGAAGTGTCATCCCTGATTTGCCTGCACAGACTGCACAGGCTTATCTTGGATGACACCTAATGTACGAGCATTAAGCCCAATTTTCATATCTCTCTCTACTCACAGTTTGGAAAGGGCTGGTATTCCCCATTTCTTCGCAGCCTCGTATTTTGAGCCTTCAGCCACATTTACCACAAGGTGGGTACTGGGTAACAGGTTGTTCTTTGCAGTGCGCACAAAATAATCCTGGCATCTGAAATACAAATAGTCATTGCCAGGAATGTTGAGAAAATAAATCAAATGTTTTGAAAAAAGATTCTATAAAATAAGCTACACACGTTACCTGCATTACAACTCCTCATAAAAGATCATTTATGTGATAATTCTAAGTAATGTTTTTATATTTGCAGTCAATAAAACTGCTCTCTGTATGGCAATGGCAAAGCGTTCAAAACGGCGGACAGTGTTATTGATTCAAGAAAAGATGTTTATCCAATAGTCAAAAAGACCAAAAGTACCCGTAAATAAACAAAACCCATACAATAAAGAGACATAAGAAAAAGAATTCCACAAACAAACTTTGAAAACTTCATATAAACAATACTAGGTGAATAATAAAGGGTAACAGTGGCTGAGATTTTCAATTTGAGGTACAAAACAAGTTGAAAACCATGGAATATGATAATCATTTGAGGCATGCAAAAGCAGTTATAAGCAGGTAGTTATTTCTATTCACGCAATTATCAAAATGTGATATTTGAAGATAAGTTTGCCCAATTGGTGCAAAAAAGTACCATGTGACATTGAAACAAGAGTACCGCATAACGGGTGCCACGCTCGGCTGCAGGTGCAGTTTTGAATAAATGAAAGCCTGACAGAATTTTTTTTTTTAGAAGTCACAGTGACCTTGACCTTTGACCTAGTAACCCAAAATTGGGTGTGGCATGTAGAACTCATCAAGGTGCAGCTACATATGAAGTTTCAAAGTTGTAGGTTGAAGCACTTTGATTTTAGAGCCAATGTTCAAAACCTTGACAAAATGTTAAGGTTTTAGTACAACGCGGACAACACATAGGACAAGACGAGCTGGCTATAACAATACCTCGGGTTTTCTCCGAAAACAGCCGAGCTGGCGCATGATATCTTTTTGCACCAATCAGACAATTGACTGCATTAATTCTGATCATTTAACCCAATGGGACCTAAAAATACCCAATGGAAGGTTTAAAAAAAAACACTTTTTTTTATTTCAACATTTTTTGCATATCCCATCCAGCCATATAAGTTCAACCTTAGTAAAAATAATACTGAAAACACTTGTATTCTCAATTTGAAGCATTTTTTAGCAAAACAGCAACAACACTAACTTCCAAATTTAAGTCAGAACGCCTCAAATTTTCAAAATCCAAAGGGACCTAGTCCCATTCCCAAAATGGTGGAAAACAGTGTTTTTTTTTACACCTATAGGGGAATGGTGGCGGGGCCCATCCAAAGGGGAAAAACGCGTTGTTTTGTTGGAAAAGGGGAAAATTAAAAATTCCCTCTTTTGTATGTAATGATATTTATTATATGAATACACATGTATGTATGAATGTAATATTCACAGCGGAATGTCCCTGTCCTATTTCTTAAATACATATCAATGATTTTTTCAACATTAGTTTCAGACAGTTCAGCCCTAATGCACAGTCTCAGTTTTCCTAGCCGATTTGAGTCTATTAAATTGGGATTTTTTTTAATCGATGAAATGGCAAATTTGAAATTTTTTTATCAATAAAATGGACCATATTGGAATGTTTTTATCAACAAATATTGACACATTATATATAAATCAGGCCGTTTTCTGGCCATTTTGGGAAAACAAGAGGGCCTGAAAGGCACAAAGTCGCTCACCTGAGATAACAAGATATTATTGGGACAAATCTTCTTACCAAGTTTCATTAAGATCGGAAAATAAATGTGGCCTCTAGAGTGTTAACAAGGTTTTACTATAGTCATATAAGGAAAATGCCCTGCCCCCTGGCGGCCATATTTTTCAACCAACTGGCATCATTTTTTAACTCGTCCAAGATATTATTGGGATAAATCTTCTGACCAAGTTTCATGAAGATTGGACAATAAATGTGGCCTCTAGAGTGTTAACAAGATTTTATTATAGCCATATATAGCCATGTAAGGAAAAATGCTCCGCCCAATGGAGCCATGTTTTTCAAGCAAAGGTAACCATTTTTTAAATCACCCAAGATATCATTTAGACAAATCTTCTGAGCAAATTTCATGAAGATCGGAAAATAAATGTGGCCTCTAGAGTGTTAATAAGGTTTTACTATAGCCATATAAGGAAAAATGCCACGCCCCCTGGCAGCCATGTTTTTCAACCAACCGGCATCATTTTCGAACTCGTCCAAGATATTATTGGGATGAATCTTCTGACCAAGTTTCATGAAGATTAGACAATAAATGTGGCCTCTAGAGTGTTAACAAGATTTTACTTCAGCCATATATAGCCAATAAGGAAAAATGCCCCGCCCCTTGGCAGCCATGTTTTTCAAGCAAAGGTTACCATTTTAACTCATTCAAGATTTCATTGAGACAAATCTTCTGAGCAAATTTCATGAAGATCGGAAAATAAATGTAGCCTTTAGAGTGTTAACAAGGTTTTACTATAGCCATATAAGGAAAAATGTCCCAACCCTGGAGGCCATGTTTTTCAACCAACCGGCATCATTTTTGAACGCGTCCAAGATATTATTGGGTTGAATCTTTTGACCAAGTTTCATGAAGATCGGACAATTAATTTGGCCTCAACAGAGTTAACAAGATTTTACTACAGCCATATATAGCCATATAAGGAAAAATGCTCCACCCCTTGGCAGCCATGTTTTTCAAGCAAACGTTACCATTTTTGAACTCATCTAAGATATCATTGAGACCAATCTTCTGACCAAATTTCATGAAGATAGGACAATAAATGTGGCCTCTAGAGTGTTAACAAGGTTTTTCTTTAGCCATATTAGGAAAAATGCCCCGCCCCCTGGCTGCCATGTTTTTCAACCAACTGACATCATTTTCACACTCGTCCAAAATATCATTGGGATGAATCTTCTGACCAAGTTTCATGAAGATCAGACAATAAATGTGGTCTCTAGAGTGTTAACAAGATATTGCTATAGCCATATATAGCCATTTAAGGAAAAATGCCCCGCTCCTTGGCAACCATGTTTTTCAAGCAAACGTAACCATTTTCGAACTCATCCAAGATATCATTGAAACCAATCTTCTGACCAAATTTCATGAAGATTGGACAATAAATGTGGCCTCTAGAGAGTAAACAAGGCATATGTTGACGTCGCACAACGCACAAGGGACGACGGACAAAAGGCGATCACAAAAGCTCACCATGAGCACGTTGTGCTCAGGTGAGCTAAAAATGCAATTCATGTGAAAAGTCCACTGAATTGGGAAAAACTAATTGAATATAACTCTTAACAAGACTATTGCCAAGCAATAAAAGTCCCCTACCGGCTCCTCCATTGTCAGAAATTTCACCATTGTCAGAATATTTTTATTATTTGTTTCCATAGCAACCACAAATTTTGAGGTAGAAACAAAATGAAATGACGTGCATAATGGCCATATTTCCATCTATCCATGTTCCAAGTTTCATGAAAAAATATTAAGAACTTTTAAAGTTATTGCAGGATCCAGAAAAAAACACCATTTTCAGCACTATTTCTAGTCTATTTGTTGCCATAGCAACCACAATTTTTGACGTAGAAACAAAATAAAATGACCTGCATAATGTCCATATTGCCATCTATCCATGTTCCAAGTTTCATGAACAAATATTAAGAACTTACAAAGTAATCGCAGAATCCAGAAAAAAAACACCATTTTCAGCACTATTTCTAGTCTATTTGTTGCCATAGCAACCACAATTTTTGACATAGGAAAAAAATGAAATGACCTGCATAATGTCCATATTGCCAATTATCCATGTTTCAAGTTTCATGAAAAAAAATATTAAGAACTTTTAAAGTTATCGCAGGATCCAGAAAAAACACCATTTTCAGCACTATTACTAGTCTATTTGTTGCCATAGCAACCAGAATTTTTGACGTAGGAACAAAATGAAATGACCTGCGTAATGTCCATATTGCCATCTATCCATGTTCCAAGTTTCATGAAAAAATATTCAGTACTGTTAAAGTAATCGCAGGATCCAGAAAAAAACACACCATTTTCAGCACTATTTCTAGTCTATTTGTTGCCATAGCAACCAGAATTTTTGACGTAGGAACAAAATGAAATGAGGTGCATAATGTCCATATTGCCACCTATCCATGTTCCACGTTTCATGAAAAAATATTTAGAACTTTAAAGTTATCGCAGGATCCAGAAAAGTGTGACGGACGGACGGAGACAAAACCATAAGTCCCCTCCGGTGAAGGGACTAATAATAATTCAAAATTATATTAATTATAGTTATATACTTTGTTAGTTGTTTATGAAATAAATTTGAGATATATTTATCATTAGACAGTTCTCTTTAAAAAAAAAATATATTCTTTTTTTTTCTTCTGGAGGAGATTTTTTCTACAATATTGGGGACGAATATATACTCTTTTTTGAGGAGAATGGGGCCAATATCGGCCCCAAAATTTCTATAAAAAAACACTGGAAAAGAACACTGGAATACCTCTGACCCTGCAGTACTTACGTAGCTCCCAGCACCTCTGCTATGCTTATAAGAATGTCCCTCTCTGTGCCACTGTAACCACTACAAAGTAAGTAGTTCAGTTAAAAATATTCCTGCATTTCGTTTACGTGTAATGTAATATGTTTGGAAATTGATAAAATATCAGATAGATATAGATAGATTTACACAATTACAAAATAAGTAGTTCAGTATTTTTTTTAATATACCTGCATTTTGTTAACGTGTAATGCAATATGTTAAGACATAAACAAGACTATTGTCAAGCAATATAAGTCCCCTACCAGCTCCTCCATTGTCAGAAATTCCAGATTTTTATATATATATATATATATATATATGTTGCCATAGCACACACAGGATCCAGAAAACAACAATTTTCAGCAGTATTTCTAGCCTATGTGTTGCCATAGCAAACATAATTTTTGATGTAGGAACAAAATGAAATAATGTGCATAATGTCCATATTGCCATCTATCCATGTTCCAAGTTTCATGAAAAAATATTAAGAACTTTAAAAGTTATCGCAGGATCCAGAAAACCACCATTTTCAGCAGTATTTTTAGTCTATTTGTTGCCATAGCAACCAGAATTTTTGACGTAGGAACGAAATGAAATTACATGCAAAATGTCCATATTGCCATCTATCCATGTTCCAAGTTTCATGAAAAAATATGAAAAATAAAGAACTTTTAAAATTATCGCAGGATCCAGAAAAGTGTGACGGATAGACTGACAGACAGACTGACATACAGACTGACGGAATGCAAACCATAAGTCCCCTCCGGTGAAACCGGTACGGGACTAATAAACAAGAGCACTGCATAACGGGTGCCAGGGCTAGGCTGCGGGTGCAGTTTTAAATAAATAAAAGCTTGTCAGAATATTTTTTTTAGAGGTCACAGTGACATTGACCTTTGACCTAGTGACCCAAAAATGGGTGTGGCGTGTAGAACTCATCAAGGTGCATCTACATATGAACTTTCAATGTTGTAGGGGGAAGCACTTTGATGTTAGAGCCAATGTTAAGTTTTTAGCACAGCGGACCCCGGACGAAGAGCTGGCTATGACAATACCTCGGGTTTTCAACGAAAACAGCCCAGCTTAAAATCAGATAGATGCAGATAGATTTACAAAATTATTTTCAACTGTATCACATAAAACAACAAGGGCTGTTTGTAAAACATGCATGCCCCCCATATGGGCTGTCCATTGTACTGGCAGCCATTGTGTGAATACGACTTTTGTCACTGTGACCTTGAACTTTGACCTAGTGACCTGAAAATCAATAGGGGTCATCTGCAAGTCACGATCAATGTACCTATGAAGTGTCATGATCCTAGGCAAAAGCGTTCTTGAGTTATCATCCAAAAATCATTTTACTATTTCAGGTCACTGTGACCTTGACTTTTGACCTTGTGACCTCAAAATCAATAGGGGTCATCTGCGAGTCATGATCAATCTACCTATAAAGTTTCATGATCCTAGGCATATGCGTTCTTGAATTATCAAAAAACACAAGACATGTGTTTGTTAGAAACACAATGCCCCCTACTGCATTGCTTTGAAGCCATATACTTGACCTTTGACCTTGACGGATGACCTTGACCTTTCACCACTTAAAATGTGCAGCTCCATGAGATACACATGCATGCCAAATATCAAGTTGCTATCTTCAATATTGCAAAAGTTATGGGCAATGTTAACGTTTTCGGATGGACTGACTAACAGACAGACGGACAGATTGACGGACAGTTAACAAACTATATGCCGACCTTAGCTTGCTGTCTAAGAAAGTTCCAACAAAAACCTGGAGAGGATCTACCGGTAACCTGGTCTCTCCCAAACGCAAGGCAGATACCATTGCTACTTAATGTAACAACATTATATAAGGTTACTTTTCCTTGCTATTAAGCCCATGGTGAAGTAAGAACCTTGCTGCTAACAAGGGCAACAAATTAGCAAACGCTAATCTGGGACGACATTTTAGGCACTTGCATTAAGCACCATTTTCCCAGACTCATGTATACCTGATTGAGAGTACACAGTCCTTCAGTGGAGCTCCCTCCATTACCTGATTGAGAGTACACGGTCCTTCAGTGGAGCTCCCTCCATTACCTGATTGAGAGTACACAGTTCTTCAGTGGAGCTCCCTCCAATACCTGATTGAGAGTACACAGTCCTTCAAAGGAGCTCCCTCTAATACCTGATTAAGAGTACACAGTCCTTCAGTGGAGCTCCCTCCATTACCTGATTGAGAGTACACTGTCCTTCAGTGGAGCTCCCTCCATTACCTGATTGAGAGTACACAGTCCTTCAGTGGAGCTCCCTCCATTACCTGATTGAGAGTACACAGTCCTTCAGTGGAGCTCCCTCCATTACCTGATTGAGAGTACACAGTCCTTCAGTGGAGCTCCCTCCATTACCTGATTGAGAGTACACAGTGCTTCAGTGGAGCTCCCTCCATGTTGATCTCTATTGGTGTAAACAGAGGGTTGCTGTCCACATCCAGCAAGGCATTCTGCTCCATGCACATTTGCTGTGAATAATCAAACAGATGTTTGCTGTGGACAATCAAACAAATATTTGATGTAAACACTCAAACAAATATTTGCTGTGAATAATCAAAGAAATATTTGCTTTGAATAATCAAACAAATATTTGCTTTGAACAATCAAACAATGTTTGCTGTGAATAATCAAACAAATAATTGCTGTGAACAATCAAACAAATATTTGATGTAAACAATCTAACAAATATTAGATGTAAACAATCAAACAAAGTTAGCTGCATATCCATTTTCCACTCAAATACACAGTTTGACACAGTTGTTGTCCCTTAGAAAAGAGTAACATATTTAAAGCCTTTAACAGAAGATCAAAGTTTAATAGCCTTTATTTCCATCCCTTAAATATACTGATAAGCAGCAAACAGCATAAAACCTGAGAAGACTGTTAATTACTTGGAAAATTATCTTCAAAAGTTATGTATCATCAATGGATCGATGATTTACCCATCAAAATGCATTTCCATTTTTGTTCAACAACTCCATATTTTCAATGAACATCCTTAAACATTTCAACAATCTATAAGGCTTTCTGCAAACTCTCTGCAAAGCTCCGATTGTTTACTAAACTTGTTTCCAATATTTAAACTCTGTTTTATTAGTCAGCTTGTTTCACAAGTGTGACTGTACCAGTCATTGTAAGGCTCTGGAGTCTGTTTCCTGGAACTAGAACCAGCACTTGGTGTCTATAAGGGAGATCAAAATAGATCCCTCCCTCGGTGGGGATGGAACCCATGACCTCCTGGTCACTAGGCAGACACAAAGTGTAAGCAAAATTAATCTCAAAATTGTGCCATTCACTGAATCACTTTGATCACACAAAAGACAATTAAAGGACCATGATGGCCCAATACTGCTCACCTGATTCATCTGTATCAACTAGTCAATATACTAGATTTGTTGGTTCCTGAATGCTCCCCCTGACTCAAAATTGTATTTAACTAAAGTCGCCTTGCTATGGCAAAATTCTTCTATTTTTGCTATTTTATAAGTTTTAATGAAAAAACAGTTGTGGCCAAATATAATTTTCTTTAGCAAAATAGGTCAATTTGTAGCCATTGGCCAATTTGGCGAATGGCAGAGTAAGCCCTGTCTGTTATGTGCCAATCAATCCAATCAGTAGCTACTCACATATTTCCATTTCATTATCCTGACATGTTGTCCATTTGACACAGATCTCTCTCTTAATGTCAAAACTGGATTCAAACTGGTCTCTCTATGTCAACACTGGACCGACACTATGCTGTGTCGTCAAAGTGAATAACACACGCTACGCCATCACTATATGAGTACAGTATGCAAAGGGAGAGATCAAAATTGACCACCATGTGAGTTTTGGTTCCAGTTTTATCCTATTAATTTGTAAGCAAGCACGGCATAAACAAAGGTCATTGTGACCTTCCAGTAAACTGTAAAGATCAACACAGGAGTTAAATAAACAAACACAGAAACAAATACAGTAGATTTCGCTTAATTGAATAGCCCATGTGTCACGTCCGAATATTCAATTATCCGGAGTATTCAATTATACGGAATCAGTTATATTTTCAAATGTTATCACTAACCGGGTGTAATCCTCCTGGAAATTGTGCTTTTCATGCATAAAAAAAAACATCATATCGACACATAAAGCATTTAAAAGTTAATATTGGAATTAAATATTGAATCCATTATAAATATAATATAAATGTTTTGTTGAATTCACAAATGAGAATACAATTTTTGTAATCCAAAACACACTTTCTAGCTTTAAATAAAACGTCCACATGTATTTCCTTTGCCCCCATCAAAAAGCTAGCAAAAACTATGCAGCAATGTACAATGTCACGCCATACGGTGCATGTAATGATTTTTCCCATTTTCATTTTATTGCTTACCCAACGCCTACGCTAGCAACATCTATTGCTCATGTATTGTCCTGGTAAAAGCGCGCGAAAATTAGCGTGGGTGTATATACACTGTCGAAGGAAAACTTTGTAGCGAGGAGAATGCTTATCTTTGACGTTACGCTCTTTCAGGTAGTTTAGTATTGAAACAGATAATGTACTGTGTACTGATTTACCGGAAAATCTGGTCAATACTGGATTTAATTTTGGTTATTGTGAAAACATGATCAGCAGTGTTAAGACTGCGATGTTTTGACAAATGTGCGCGTTTGCGATTGTTCAACATCATGTTTAGATATGATTTACTGTGATGCAGGTTTATAAACACGAACTGAGAATATAGTGTAACATTCCATCACCTATTGCAAACTGTCGAGCAAGACACGTCAACAGTTTGTTTCTTATCAGCAACACACTCTTTAATTGTTTCTAAGCGACAACAAACTGTTGAAGTGTGTTACTCGATTTGATTTTCAGTAAGGAGGGACTTCGTTGAAACTAAAAATACCATAACAGCGGAAAGTGTCGTCCCTGATTAGCCTGTGTGGACTGCACAGGCTAATCTGGGACGACACTTTACGCACATGCATTAAGCCCAATTTTCTCAGAACAAGACACAAATGAACCGAAACAGTTTATCAAAACATAGCCGTTGGTAAACTCAATTACATTTGCAGATTTCTGCATACAAAGATATGTTTAAACTTGAACAATGTTTTATTTGTCTATGGTAAATTCCCTTATTGTACAAGAAAATAATTGCATATATGAATAAACAAAGAATGGAAAACATCCCATTACACAACAGATAAACGAGTGAATTATACCCGTGTACCATCTTTTACTTCACACATCTCTATGCCTAACGTGAATTAAATAGGAAAGCAAATATTGCAGATTATTTATGAATTGTGCGATATTTGTATGGCTTGTTGCACATTCTAAAATGGTAAAAGTATATAAACGGATTATAAACAATGCACATTGAACGAAATAACGAAAATGTGATAAATTGACAATTCAAATATGTCGTTATACAGTACATTAACATGTGAAATAAATCGTGTTTATAATAAATCGTCAAAAGACTTGCACATTTCTCAACTGCAATATGCAATCTTGGACTACAAACAGAGTGATTTTCTGAAGTAATTTTAAGTTAATGAAATACTCAGCTTTGTGCTTTGAATATGTAAAAATCGTTATTTGGCGAAAGATATTATTTTATAACGCAGTCATGAAAACGGGCTATAAGGCAAATTAGAAGAATAGGCTAGCATGTTACGACGACAATGTATATGTTACATCACTTAAAACAACTAGAAAAATAGACGTCTTTGCAAGCACTCTCTTGCAGTTTGGAAGCACCAGAGATTCCGCTAAATGATGCAAATCCCGACATCATTATCAATTTGTGCCTGGTCATTTTGATGAACTCGTTCTTAAAATGTACACTTTATTTTATTGTGAATTCATTTGTAAATAAATTTGATAAAAAAAAAACTAACGGGTACATGTTGCTGTTTATTTTGTTTGTTAACGAAATCGAAGCGTGACACTTCGCGCGAAATTTACGTCATTAGAAAATGCATTGTGGGAATGTTTTGGTTAAAGTTACCGGTGGTTAAATTCCACTATGCGCGGTTAGGTTACTTTGCGGTATATCGTGTTTTTAAAATCGAGTTACCTTGAAGGTTACTTAACCTGAATAACCGCAAACTTACCAAGGTTTGAAAGTTACCGAGCGGTATTTTTAACAAGCGTTTACACAATTGGGTGCAGAAAACATAAGTAACTACAGGTACGTTACCAGTCATGTGACAGATTGCGTAACATTCAACCAAACTGGCCCACAGCCGTATAACAAATGGTTTGACGAAAAGAAAAAGTATCTCGACTCAATGAATTTGTTCAATCAATAAAGCAACTTGAGGGTAACTTTATAACATGGGTAGAAAGAAAAGAATTATTCATCTGTAAACTTGATTAATTTGTTCATAGGCAAATATTGGGATTTGATTATTTTTTTATTTAGGCAATGCAACAGGTTTGAACAGCATTATAAAACAGTAAATACAGAAACCTCAAAATGCAAAATTTCAATAGGGGTCATCTACTGTCCAAGGCCAATGCACATGGGAAGTATCAAGCCAATCAGTAAATTCTTTGACATTTATTGATCGTAAACGATTTTTACACTCGGTGTGATAGTTACAGTACAGCCAACGCGGAACAAACATAATCTGCTGTCACACCACGGCCAGAACGTTAGTACTCGGCAGCCCCGTCGTGGTTTCACGCGGCGTATCACGTGGCACGCGGCATCAATCCGCGCAACGACGCGGAGTCTGTATTAACCTTCTAGTACTTTTGCGGCATGTGTAGTGACGAAACCTAGATTTACACTACTTTCATAGTTATTATTTTAACGTTTTAAAAAGCGGATATGATTTTTATATGATGCTTTATAGACTATTTATATAATATCACATCCTCAAATATGTTCGACACGTAATGTGCCTAAACAAATTATCGTTTAATTAATTACGAACAACTGTAAATGTTTTGTTCGATTCTCAACTAAGCATTATTCAATTTGTAATCCAAAACACGCTTCCAAATTTTAATGCTAACGCGACAATTAAACAATTTAATTCTAGCGTCAAATAAACAGTGCTTTATCCTTTGTCTCAATAAAAAGCGCGCGAAAATCATACAGACATGAAGAACGTCACATGGAAAGTGTGGGAGTATTTTGTGTTGTATAAAAACATGAACATCACATCACGTCAGGCGATTTACGCGTGTTCAGTGGGAAAAAACAACGCCCCAATTGGACGTTATTTCATCACAACTTTAAATAGAAACAAATGCCAAAATTTATTTGACACTTTAGAAAAATGGCCAATATTTGTATTTCTTGAAATGCATGAGAATTTTTATCTTAAATATTAACCAGAATTTGCTTTAAAACTGGAATATACAGGATTATGGGGTAATGAGTAGCGATGGGAAAAATAGTAAGTATGCAGTAATAGATACATTTAATTAATTATGATTTTAATATTATGATAATTGATCTTTTAAAATTTATTGACTAACTAATCATTTTTCAAAGATTTTTATTTTATGATGCCCATTGATTAGGCGTCATGTCGCAGATAGCGGCTTGCCTCGACGGACAGATGCGAAGCATCGTGGCGAAATGCCACATGCCGCTGCATACTGACACGGCTTCAACGGGCGACTCGGCATCGACTCGTTGCGCCTTTACTCCGCGGATTGCGAAATACATTTGTTCCGCATTGGCTGTACTGTACCTTGACCATTGACCTAGTGATCCCAATTTCAATAGGGGTCATCTACTGTCCTAGGCCATGTGAAGTATCAAGCCAATTGGTAAATTCGTTGAAGAGTTATTGATCGGACACGATTTTCACACCAAACGTGATAGTGACCTTGACCTTTGACAGTGACCCCAATTTCAATAGGGATCATCTACTGTCCAAGACCAATGCACATGTGAAGTATCAAGCCAATCAGTGAATTTGTTGACGAGTTATAGATTGGAAACGATTTTCACACTTAGTGCCATAGTGACCTTGACCTTTGACCTAGTGGCCCCAATTTCAATAGAGGTCATCTACTGTCCAAGGCCAATGCACATGTGAAGTATCAAGCCAATCGGTCAATTTGTTGACGAGTTATTGATCGGAAACGATTTTCACACTTAGTGTGATAGTGACCTTGACCTTTGACCTAGTGACCCCAATTTCAATAGGGTTCATCTACTGTCAACGGCCAATGCGCATGTAAAGTATCAAGCCAATGGGTCAACTTGTTGACGATTTATGGGTCGGAAACGAACTGGTCTACCAACAGACAGACCGACCGACAGACAGCAAAACAATATACCCCTTCTTCTTCAGAGAGGGGCATAATAATAAAATAAACAAACACAATCTTTCACTCATATTTTTTTTTCAAATCAGGATGAGGATTACACACACTTGTCTTCTGCTTAATGAATTACTTTCATATTGACCAATCAAGGAATTGTACACAAACACATCGAAAATTCCAATACCAAATTCCTTTTTTCCCCCAAAAAAATTAGAAGTCCACACATGTAAGTGTCCATGAAAAGATTATTCCCCGTCTGCAATACTTCTGACCTTCATATTGTGATCTGGACCTTTAGTTTCAGTGATTTGTCTACTTTTGACTTTGTTTCCATGACATTAATTTTTCATAAACATCCTTTCATGGTCATAGGAGAGAACGACTGGGCCCACACCTTTGACCTTGTGCACATCTCTCATTGACTTCATTGACCTTAAATCGTCTTAACTTAATGCAAATGCTTCAAATGGTATAGGAGAGCTGAATCAGACACAACAATAGAGATGCTATTATCATTAAAGTATGACTTTGACCTTAACCTGGCTTGACTGACTAATTCCTCATGGACTTCTTTTCATGACCTTAACATTTGATGTGAGTTTCTGGAAATTCATGATAGGGTAAAACAGTGTTACGAATACAACAAAAATTCAAATAAAGGAAATTTCTTTAAATCCCTGTCCCACTTTGCAGCCCAATATTATAGATACTTTCAAAATTACTATTTTAAGTCTGGAATGACTTTTCAATGAGTTATCTTTGGAATTATTATTTCACATAAACCTGAATACCCTATCCCCCTCTGGGACATAATTGGTTATTCATTACTCTGTATCATCTAGACGCTACATACAAAATTATCATAAGCATAGCAAGCGCCAAGTGATTGAAAACAATCATATAAATTATAAAATGATACAAATTAATAAAAAAATTGATTTAATGTGAAAACTATCCATTAAAAAAAGAATAGCAGATATTATTATTAATTAATAAGTTTTCCAAATAACAAGAGATTGCCAAGCAATATTGTCCTCTACCGGTGAAACTCCACCATTGTCAGTAATTTTTATTTTTTTTAATATTTGTTGCCATAGCAACCAGAATTCTCCATATTGCCATCTATCCATGTTTCAAGTTTCATGAAAAAATATGAAGAACTTTTATTTATCGCAGGATCCAGAAAAGTGTGACGGACTGACAGACTGACTGACACACGGAGCGCAAACCATAAGTCCCCTTCGGTTTCACCGGTAGGGGACAATAAATTCTATCCGAGCCACTAAAATAGCAAACAAAAATAAATAGATTTATTGTTATACATTTAACAAGGGACAAAATTGTCACAAAATCAGGTTTTCATTGTGAAAAAAAATCTGATAAAGGGAGAAAACTCAAACTGAACTTTTGAAATGAACAAACACAATTAACCCTATTGTAAGTTTTTTTTTTTTTTAAATCTATTTTTAGTCGTGGCGACCTTGACATTGGAGATATTGACGTGATTCTTTTGTGGGACACACCGTCCCATGATGGTGAACAAATGTGCCAAATGATTTTAAAATCTCACTATGAATGACATAGTTATGGCCAGGACAAGCTCATTTATGGCCGTTTTTGACCTTTGAACTCAAAGTGTGACCTTGACCTTGGAGATATCGACGTAATTATTTCGCGCGACACACCGTCCAATGATGGTGAACAAATGTGCCAAATGATTTTAAAATCTGACAATGAACGACATAGTTATGGCCCGGACAAGCTTGTTCCACCCGCCCGCCAGCCAGCCCGCCCGCATTCGCCAATCTAATAACCAGTTTTTTCCTTCGGAAAACCTGGTTAATAAATCACATTCTAAAAAGTGTCATTTAAGTAAAAAAAACAATGTCTCTTATATTGATGCATAGTGTTCAAAGAACAAAGTTAAACATTATTTGTTATACACTTAAGACAGACTTCTAAGACTAACCAAGTTAGCAACAAACAACATTTAATAAAATAAGAACAAGAGCACCGCATAACGGGTGCCACGCTCGGCTGCCGGTGCAGTTTTGAACAAGAGCTGTCAGAAGACAGCACGCTCGACTATTCGAGTGCTTGACAGTATAACGTAAGCGATCATGGGGAAATTGTTCATATTCAATAAAGTCAAGGTAATATAGTCATATTCTAACCGAAAGAGGACCATAATTGAAACATATTGATCACTAATGTTTTAAAGAAGTGGTACATTATAGACGATTCTGAGTTCAGGTATATTTTCCACAATCTATTGAACATTTGTAAAGACATAAAACAAACTAATAAGATTATATTTCAAGTTTGATAGCAATAGCTTGGGTGGGATGGTTGGACGGTCTTTAAAAAATAAAATATTAAAAATAAATATGTGTGTGTTTTTTACCATGTTTACAAAAAAAAGGGTGAAGAGGGGGAATAATGTGGGTGTGTGGTCATTTATTAGAGGATATTTCGAAAACAAGGAAAAAAAAGGAAAACAAAATTGGGGGGATGGATCTGGGGGGGCGCGGGGGATGGTTTGGGTGGAGTCCATTGTGGTATGTCAGGTAAGTGTTGTTTGGTTAAAGTATGAAACAAATCTAATCCTTAATAAAGAATTTATGGCAATTTAAGCATAATTAATTAATTAACCTTGAGATTCAATATCATTCAAAGGTCAAGGTCAAATTCAACTTGTCAGGTACAGTACCCTCATGATAGTAAGAAATTTTTTGAAGTTTGGAAGCAATAGCCTTGATACTTTAGAAGTAAAGTGCATCTAAACACAACATTTAACAAAATATTCAATGTTACTAAGTCAAAAAAAGGCCATAATTCCGTCAAAATGCCAACCAGAGTTATGCAACTTGTCCTGTACAGTCCTCTTATGATAGTTAGCAAGCAATGTTCCAAGTCTGAAAGCAATAGCTATGATACTTTAGGAGTAAAATGGACCAATACACAAAACTTAACCAATTTTTCAATTTTCTAAGTATAACAGGGGCCATAATTCTGTCAAAATGCCAGTCAGAGTTACATAACTTTGTCTGCACAGTCCCCTTATGATAGTTAGTAAGTGTTGCAAGTATGAAAGCAATAGCTTTGATACTTTAGAAATAAAGTGGACATAAAAATTAACACAACACTTAACCAAAAAAATAATTTTCCAAGTATAAAAAGGGGCATAACTCTAAAAATAATGCTGACAAGAGTCATGCACCTCAACCTACACAAATGTCATGTTGCCATAAAGAAGTATTCCAAGTTTGAGTTAATTATCTTTGATGGTGTTAAAGTTATTTGAATTTTTAAAAAACCTTAACCAACGCAGAAAGCAATGGCGATGCCGGGGCGAGTAGTATAGCTCTCATTTTTCTTTGAAAAGTGGAGCTCATAATTTTTTTGTTTTTTTTAGAGGTCACAGTGACCTTAACCGAGTGACCCAAAAATGGGTGCGGCATGTAGAACTAATCAAGGTGCAGCTACATATGAAGTTTCAAAGTTGTAGAATGAAGCACTTTGATTTTAGAGCCAATGTTCATAACCTAAACGAAATGTTAAGGTTTCAGCACAACGCGGACAGCGGATGACAGACATCGGACGACGAGCTGGCTATGACAATACATCGGGTTTTTCTCCGAAAACAGCCGAGCTAAAAATAACTTTAATTTTAGAACAAGAGATGTGTTTGTCATTAACACAATGCCTCCTACTGCGCAGCTTTGATTGATTGATTTTTTTTATCATTTGGCAGGTACAGATAATTATCTCCCTTTAAAGCTTATTACTTCCCTTGGATTTGTTTTTTTGACCTTTGACCTTGAAGGATGACCTTGACGTTTCACCACTCAAAATGTGCAGCTCTATGAGATACATATGCATGCCAAATATCAAGTTGCTATCAGAAGCGACATAGAAGTTATGAGCATTTTTCGAAACCTAAACGAAAATGGTGACAGACAGACGGACGGACGGACGGACGGACGGACAGTCCGATCACTATATGACCTCCTTCGGGGGCATAAAAATATGTGTATCCATATTTCAAAATCATTCTTGCAATTTAACATACACTATTACATAAACAGCTATTGTTACTTTCATCACCTTATACTGCACATATACAAGTTGTACTATATTAAAAAATATTGTTGCATTGTAATAAAGAAATTATTTACAGCTATTGTAATTTATATCACTTATTATAGTACAAATAAGATACAGGTATAATAAGCTATTTCACTTTGTACACCAGGATCTTTTTGTGATCCCACTGTCCCACAATAATGGAGTCAGTAATTCTGTTGTAGCAGACTGAATATGGACACTCAACTCCATCCCTTTGAGTAGCAAGAGTGGCCAGCTTCATACTACCCTTACTATCCACCTGTATGATATTTTTTGAAAGTTTTCCACACACTAGCACCTGGCCTGCAGGTGTCACGTGTAAACCAACCATCAATTTTAGTGCAGGGTCCATGAAGGTGGCAAGGATTGATCCATCCTTGGCCAGAGTGAGCAGCTTGTGCTGGTGGGGGCTAGTGATATACAACTTGTCACCCGTAGGGCTCACTGCACAACGTGATACTGCAAAACAGAAAACATCATTACCATCTTTTGACATAATTATGGATGTAAATTACAAAACCATACAGTATAAATGTATGTCTGCAAAATTATGCCTGCAGTTATGTTTGTCACTTTTACTTTAGTTAAAAAACAACCAATAATTAAACTTTCATGTCTCGTTCTTTTTCACCAGTTACCAAAGAAGGATGTACAAATTATAACCACATACAAATATTTTTTTCATTTCCTATTTGTGTGTGTTGTCAGTAACAAATTATTGTATGCAAAAAATTGAAACAATTTCATTCATATAGCATATTACACTTGAATGTTTATTTGATAACAAAATATAACAAGAGTGCCAAACTGTAACAAGATACGCCCGTTCGAAGGTTTTGGACACCATGCTCAATGCTTGAAATGCACTTAGTGACCTCGAGACCTAGTTATTGACCCGGCATGACCCATAATTGAACTTGACCTAGATATCATTTAGATGTAACATCTGACTAAATTTGGTGAAGATCAGATGAAAACTACTTCAATTAGAGAGCGGACACCATGCTAAATGCTTGAAATGCACTATGTGACCTCGTGACCTCGTTTTTGACCGGACATGACCCACATTCGAACTTGACCTACATATCATCTAGACACAACTTCTGACCAAATTATGTGAAGATCAGGTGAAAACTACTTCAATTAGAGAGTGGACACCATGCTTAATGCTTGAAATGCACTAAGTAACCTCGTTACCTAGTTTTTGACCCGGCATGACCCATATTTGAACTTTACCTACATATCATCTAGACACAACTTCTGACCAAATTTGGTGAAGATCGGATAAAAACTACTTCAATTAGAGAGCAGACACCATGCATAATCCTTGAAATGCACTAAGTGACCCCGTGACCTAGTTTTTGACCTGGCATGACCCATATTCGAACTAGACCAAGATATTGTCTAGACACAACTTCTGACCAAGTTTGGTGAAAATGATGAAAACTATTTGAATTAGAGAGCGGACACTGCTGTGGACGACGCCCGCCCGCCAAGGGTGAAACTATAATATGTCCCGTTTTTAAAAACGGGCGTATAAAAAAACAGGTCAGAAGAAGTGATTTTCACAGTAATGCACTTTCTTTTCATAAACACTGTTGTGTAGTGACACTCAATATACATTTTTATGCATAAACAGTTTTAAGAGTAAAACTGAAAATGTTTGAGTCTCCAGAGATCGGGATAAAGGTGCACAGTGCGTTCTTTTCCCATTAAACGAAAAACTGGGCATCATTTCCGTAATTCGATGCGCACCATTACGCAATGCGATGCCCGTTGCATAAATCTTATCCAAGTATAAGAAAAACTACTCTTACACAAATTATTTGTTGCTTACTCGACTTATGAGATCGTTCATGAAAAATAATCCAGGTAGAAAGATCCCCGCGGCGCCCCGGTAATGTTTGCTAAAGTTGTAGTTGTCATGAAAACTCTTTGATTTACAACGCAAAACGCCTTATTTGAACTGACGCGAATTAATTTAATAATATTTTTCAACTTCGCTTTTGCTTTACTTTGATAATTTAATCCAAAATGTAATGTTAGCAAGTGTTTTTTTACTGGAATTGTCAACATAGAGTCAGTTAAAGTCAGTCAAAGTCTTTCAAAAATTTGCACTCTGTGTGAATTGGCAGTTTGACGTCATCAAAGGAAAGCAGCTTACTGTCTGAAGCAATAAAGCGACAAATTTCTCACCGACAAAATTGGCTTCCTTTGTCTAGCAATCAACATGCGGAACCAATCGTGTGTTTGTTCCTCAATCGCAATAGTCCAATTTAATAATAGCACTTGCATAGCTCCACCTTCGAACCTTTTGCAGTGAACGAGGTGGAGTTGAACGGATAATTGAGCAAGTGTTTTACGCAAGTTGAGTTCAGATTTGCAGAAATTACTCAGCCCTAAGAATTGAAATGACAAATACATTTATCAATGATTTTCCGAGATTTACCCATTAGTTCCGATTTACAAACTTTCTGTACAGTTCCTAACTATGCCTATGGCGGACGTGTTTACAAAATTCCTAAACACATATATCGTAAATAATGGCAGTGTTTTATTGGATTATTTTTACTAATTATCAAATTCCAAGGTAATACTATTTTTATCTACTATAATATCGGATTTGTTTAATATAATTAACATGTTAATAATATAGTTGCGTGACAAACTTGGAAATAAATTTGATGGGGTCGCAATTTTACTGACACTCAGATTTTCCTATTGTCTGTAATTTTTACCCGAAATAAATCTTGAGAAGTGCCCATTCATTATTGCAAAGTGCGCATTCAACTTTGTAAGCGCCCATTGTTGTTTTCATATATGGGGCAGTAATCCCATCAGAGAAAAAAATATCCCAATCTCTGAGTCTCTTACTCCTGTAAAAATAACTTCTACATATGCTTAATGACTCTTCATAATACATTTCTTGTGTATAAAGACAAATCCTACTTAATACCTACCTGTCCATTTATCTGATTTATCTTCGTGCAGTTTGCTGACAAGTGTACATGTATCACTCAGTTTGTACTTGAACAGAGCAGTGCCAGAGGTTACAAACAGGTCTCCCTTTTTGTAGACAATACTAGTACAGTAATGTTGAAATGTAAGTATTCTGTCTTTCACCAGCTGGCTATTGTTGACTTTGATAAAAAGGATCTTCGAAGGAGGAAAACCATCACCGTGTGTGCCCCTTGGACCAACAGCAATACCAAACTCACTGGGAGTGATCTGACAAATGCCCATTGGCCAATTGAGATGAGAATCAGATACACTACAGTGACTCACCACCTGGTACGTTTGGCTCAACAGCTTGACCTTACTATTGGACGTGTCTGTAACTAGGACCTGACCACTAGAAAGAACACATATGTCTCTGATACTGCATTTGAGTTCACCTTCTGTGCATACATCATACTTAGACTTCCTATCCATCCTAATTACTTTGTCTGGATTTTGCATCACTGTCAATGTCATCCCAAGACCTGACAACTTGGAAAGGTACTCCACAATTTCATTATTAGGCTGAAAAGATATTAAAGATTTTACTTCAACAAAGTTCTCCTTCTGATATTTTTCAAACTGCTGAATTTTATCCATGCATTTAATGCTGGCTATAAGAGATAGTTCCTGCTTGTTTTTATCACCAATGTTGTGAATAGCTTCTCCAAGTTGTTTTAATTCATCTTGAAGAGTGGAACATTTATTGATATCCCGATCAAGAGGGGCTTGCAGTTTGGTCAGTGTATCTTTCAATTCCTGCATTGCCTTTTGTTCAAGCTTATTTAAGGCTGCAATTATTTTTTTACGATTTTCCTGTATTTTTTGTAACTGCTCATCATATGAACTTAGCAGATACTGAATGCTATCCTCCTGGTTTTCTTGAAGCCCCTTCAGTTTTGCCAAAGTAGTTTGGATGGTAACTGATACTTGTTTGAGGTCTGTAGAGGTATTTTTTACCAAGTCTGATAAAAGAATCACCGTTTTGCATGTCCTGTAAAAAAAATCATATTGTTTTGCTAAAAACAAATTTTTCATAAATTAAGCAAAGTATTTAATTTTTTCAACTTGATCATTTGCAAATCTGGAAATTTTAAGTAACAAAAATCTTCATTGATTATCTTTATTAATTGTTTAATTAATGCAGGAAAATTATAACTTATATAATTTACCTCAAACTAGACTCAAGCATGGTATAGTTTCATGTGTGTAGTCTTAAACCAAAGTTAGGTTTTAAGTGCATCAGACTATTAAAATTACCCACTTAAAAAGAAGTTCATCAATGAAATATTAGGTTATTGATAGCGCAAGAAATGGCGGTTTCTTAAAATAACATATTTATTATTCCCATTCTTTACACTAATTTTTTGGATAAGTATTAAAGTTCATTTCAAAGCAGTTTAAAACCATACACTTTCTGTCTTTAATGTTTTTAAGACAAATGAGATCAAAAAATACCTGTGATTCAGAATAGCACATTTATTGCAGCACAGCTGGCTATGGTCTTTGCAAAACATTTCATTGTTTTCTTCTTTATGAACATCACATTTAAGAAGAAAATCTTCCATCTTCTTGGCAACTGGCCATTTCTTCATATCTCCTCTTCCATGAGGGGAATGTTGCGTAAACAACTGGCCATGCATGTAAATACATTTGCTGCAGAAAAACTTCACGCAAGATTCACAATAATAATCAGCTGATTCCACCAATTTCTTGTCTTCGCAGGTCGAACACAAGAAGTCTTGGACCATGTCAGATCCTTTTTCAATGGTGGGTTGCGAAAAAGTTGCCATTTTGTTGACCAATGAAGCTTTTGATCTCTTAATCTTTGATTTAACTCAAATTATAAGGTATCTTGTCTTATTGATTATCAAACAAAACAGAACTCAATAATCTTACTATTGTCCAAAGTTTATCAACAAGTAATGTCCCGCTTAACAAAGTCAAATACAAATCAACTTGAAGTTTGTTTGCAAGATTTTAACTCCAGTAAACAAAGTACTTGTGTCACTGGTCATGTGACATAAAACAATACTGGCCAAAGTGGCAAACGTTTGTTAAACAAGTGGTTTATTCTTGCATACAAAGATCTCAAGTATCTCAATTCAAGGAATCGATTAAAATAAACAGGCCAACTTTGTAACAATGGTATTAACAAGAATCATCTATCTGTATTCTTTCAAACAATTAATTAGTTAGTACCCCCTTCAAAAACAAAAGACCATACATCTGTATTCTTTACAACAATTAATTGGAAAGTACCTTCTTCAAAAACAAAAGAAAATGTATTTCAGCTTAAGTTGGTAACACAAGACGCAATATATTTTTATTTCATGTTCGTTTGTCATTAACAAAAGTATCATTTAACATAAAATTCATCTTATATAAATTTATGTACATAAAGTTTAGTTTAATTCCTATTTTATTTGCCTCCATAAAATCATGTGGGTAAGAATTTCACAAATTAAAACTAGAAATTTTTTGTCTAAAGTACCACCCACATGCTACTTTGTTGGAAGGCCTTTGCATTTAAGTTTGAAGAACAGGTTTTCAAACAATGCAAGCTTACTACCTATGAAGTTGCATCTTGAACCCCTCATATTTAAGTCGATATTGCCCTGGACAAAATTTCAGCATGAACATAAACAAGAGGGGCAAAGACCCTAAGGCACTCAATTTAGACCCACAGGAACCAAAACTGATCTGAGCAGTGTTCATCAGGTTCCACAATAAAACTGTGCCCTTCAACCGACAGACAGCCATGTTTCATTATTACATAACAAACTACAATCCTATTAAACTCAGTTTAGATATCATAACATATTTTTTAAATGAAACATTTAGTGAGTATTATTATGACCAGATCAGGAAAACTTCCCTGCTTCGTGGCAGTCATGTTTTTCAAGGAAGCGAAATAATATGTCACGCTGCATGTCACAAATATTGGGCGATAATGTGGCCTCAAGAGTGTTCAAAAGCTTTTTATTGTATTTGACCAAATATCCGTATATCTGGCTTCTGATATGACATAGACAAGGGACAAAATTGTCACAAAACCAGGTTTTCAATTTGAAAAAAAAAGTCTGATAAAGGGAGACAATTCAAAATGTGCATTGTTACCCCCCTTGTGTAAGATTCAATCTGTTTTCACTCGTGGCGACCTTGATTTCAATTGGAAAAAAGTGTGATAAAGGGAGACCAACTCAAAATGCGCATTGTTACTGATCAAAGTTACCCCCCTTATTTCAAAATAAATATATTTTTAGTCGTGGTGACCTTGACCTTGATATTGATGTAATTCTGTCGCGCGACACACCGTCAAATGATGGTGAACAAATGTGCCAAATGATTTTAAAATCTCGGAATGAATGACATAGTTATGGCCAGGACAAGCTCATTTATGGCCATTTTTGACTTTTGAACTCAAAGTGTGACCTTGACCTTGGAGATATCGACGAATTTTTTTCGCGAGACACACCGTCTAATGATGGTGAACAAATGTGCCAAATGATTTTAATATCTCACAATGAACCACAAAGTTATGGCCCGGACAAGCTTGTTCCGCCCGCCCGCCAGGCCCACCAGCCCGCCGACATTCGCCATTTCCTTCGAAAACCTGGTTAAATACCAAACGTTCATTGCAGTTGCTTAACAAATGGCAAAAACAATGCGTCAACATTTAAACGTGCAGCTTGAATGCAAAGACATTGATGTCGCTCATAGGCTCAGGCAGTATATTCCAAACAAAAATAGATCTGTGATTGTTAAATATGTGCGTCGACAAACAAAATTTGATGTCATGAAGTGCGAAAAACTACTAAAGAACACAGGCATTTACATCAACGAAGTCTTGACAAAAACAAACATCGAGGTGCTAGCATCCCTACATCTCAAAGAGCCAGGCCATGTTGAAAAATACTTTGACTTGGTATTTCATTTGCTAATACAATTATCAAAACTAAAAGACAAAGCTATACTGCAGCCTGTTTCTGGACAAAATATCCAGGAGCACTCTTTACGATCAAAGCAATATCGACTTTGACGATAATTTAAAGAGCCCATTTACAATTGTCAATTGCATGTTGTGCTTTGACGAAACAAGAGCCTGCCCAAAAGCAAAGCGTCGTTGTGTTGGAAAATGGATACAATCGGCCAATAAAGAATGCACGCTTTGAATGAGCAACAGCACTCATAGGCAGTCAACACCTGCAGTAAAATCATGCAGAGGACTCATGACTTAATTAAGAAATAATTCGTGTACGTTATAAGCTCTGCCCATAATTATTGCAGAATAACCCATAGACGATTTTCTTCTTTGTTTATATGAAATTTGGCGAGACGTGTTGAATTGTTATAAGTGCATGATTTTGTGGCAGTTTGTTTGGCTCTGTTATATCTTCCACACTTATCAGACCATACGGTGTACACCTTCATGATGAAATCGTGGCCAGTTACTAAGAACACTGATGATTGCAACCAGGTCAAATCCTGGTGCATTTCATCCATAATATTTTCAAAACATTTATTCATTACACACAACTGTAAACATTTTGTTGAATTCTCGAAGGAGACAAATTAAATGTGTAATCCAAAATACACCTCAGAATTTTAATGTTGATGTGACGTTAACAATTTATCGCTTCAAATAAACAGTTCTTATTCATTTTTTTAATCCTTTAGCTCGATAACAAGCGCGTGAAAATCATGACGTTATACCATTACGTCATCCGCATGGAAAGAGTGGGTGTATCAATTGTTGTATTAAAACTTTTTAACGCTGAGCCCTGCATATCATGAAAGGCATGCAAATCAGTACATGTTTTTTTTTATTATTTAGAAGGATACAGAAATATCATGTGGAAACAAATTTGCGTTCTTTAGCACAGAATGTGCTGTTTTATTTAACAGCATTTCACTGATCTGACATTATGAAATAATGTTCAAGGTAAAACAATTAAACATTAAAACTAAGGTGTATAAAAATGTATTAAATAATTGCCCCATGTTTCTGGAAAAAACCTGTAGCCCCGTATTTTTCAAAGTAAGGGGTGAATTTACCCCTCCCTTCTTTTGGATTTATAGAAAAGGCACTGCCTGGGTTACTTCTCTTATTAGACTTTGAAAAAGCATTTGATTGATTGGCATGGTAATTTGTACACAATACCCTTTCCTTCTTTAATTTTTGTCGTACATCACGGATTGGTTTCATGTAATATATTAAGATTCTAAATCAGCTGTTTCTCAGTGTGGCTACTTATCTAATTTGTTCACAATGTGAAAGAAGCTGCACCCAAGGAGATGCCCTTTCAGGTTATAGTTTAATCCTCTTCGCTGAAGTGTTGTCAATTGTATTGAGAGATAACAAGAAAATGAAAGGAATAAGTATTCATGGAATTGAGCATTAAATGTCCCAGTTTGCGGACGATACTGCTATTTTAAGGACAATACTGAACAATCCTTAAATGAAACACTTACTGTTTTCCTGGATTTTGCAAATATTTCAGGTTTGAATGAAAATTTTGAGAAATGTGGACATTCCACTAACTGAGAACATTTAATGCTTCTGCCATAACAATGGCTCGGTTATAGGGCACAAAACTCAGGAATGTGTGGTTAACTGAGCACGAAAAGTGCCTTGAAGTTCCAGAATTTTTTTTTTTTTTTCGGGAAAACAATGCACACGAAAACTCCTGATTTTGAGGAAGAACAAGCAAAGTCTTAAATAATCAATTTAACATATTTTACCGCTTTAAAAACAAATTCAAGGCAAAAGGTAATTTAATTATGCAATATTTTTCTACATTGGATCAGCTAAACGTATATAATGAGATTGATTTGCTGTTTAAAATGTACTTTTTTCAACCAATAAACAATTAAAAGGTTGACATTACTTCAAGAACAAGTTATTTAATACTCAGGCCACTCCAAATCGATTTGTTGGTCTACGGATTTTTTTCAAAAAAAGTTGAAGAGGCGAGCAAAATGTTTTTGTTTTTTTTTTAACAGGAAAATTCTCGAGCGAGCGAAGAATAAAAAAAAAAATTTCGATAGAAAAATATTGCAATATAAAGAGATACAGGTTTAAACAGCTATATTTCACATTCAAATCAATTCTTATACAAAGAATATAATTATATCGACCTCATGTTTAAAGGAGTTAGTTGCATATGACCTTTGACCACGAAATACCCTAAATACATGTAAACCATATCATTGAAGTGAGGGACACATGTTTACCTACTGCTGCTTATATTTGTTTGAAGTTTCAAACAGTGAAAGCTGTGAAAAGGTATACCATGTTGCAAGCTGTGAAAAGGTATACCATGTTGCAATAACACTTAAAGAGGGACAATCATCACAGCGTTTTTTTTCCTTCTTTGAATGGGTCCGGTAAACGGCCCTGTTCCCAATCGGGACCGGACCTGGTCCCAAAATCGCCGACGGACCCTTCCCAATTTAGAAAACGGTCTTATCCCAAATAGTTTATATAAAAACGGCCTCGTATCGATTCGAAAATCCCAAATAGACTATCTTTTTTGTCTCAAAACTACTTCAGCGGTTAGTAAACAAGTATGAAAAGGAAACGGTTGTTGTTGTAGTTGTTGTTGTTCTTTAAGAATGAGGCAGACGCAACTTCCGATAGGTGGAGCCACCTAGTTACCAAGTTGACTGTTTCCCGGCTGGCATACATAATGCGGCATTATTGAATGCTGGCGGGGAAACAGTCAACCAAATAAGGCAATAGTAGTAAAATTGACCTTGTTTTGTACGCTTCGATAACAATGTTTCACATGTTTGTGACAGTTGTTTATTGAACGTTCTCGTTAAATACAGATTCAATATACAAAATAAAACCCTTATCCGAAAAGAATGATAGATATTTCGAAATGCCGACTTTGACAAAATATTTTCCCGGGGTTTGGTTTTATTCGTAGCGATGTCTTTACGTAGTAAACAAACCCAAATATGGAAATCCGAAATCTCGTTTTACTCTTCAAATACTCGCGGCGAAGTTAAAAAGTCAACTACTTCCGACGATTTTGCACACTCGCATCTTGGTTTTTATATAAATAGCCAAAAAATGAGTCACAATTCAAAATACTTCTTGAAGAAAGTGAACAAAACGAAATCAGCCAAGCATAAAAGTCTTGAAGACTTTGGGTTTCGTCCTGAACCAAAGAAAATTAAATTCTCCATGAGGTCCGATGATGGTACCCTTCGAGAATTTTCAGCCGAGCCAGTTGGTAAGGCTTGTAATAAGCACGTCACCCTTTGACACAATGTTTTCCACCTAAATTTCTGTTTTCCATTATAACAATGGTCATCTGCTGGTCCTTTCAATTTAGACAATTTACCTCAAATTGCCACACAAAGTAATTGTTTAATTGGGCTTTATGCCATTTTAAACAATTTTCAGTTATATTGCGGCAATACCCATTAATTCTATCTGAAAAACCAGTTCTTATTTTTTTTTTAAATAAACTGGTATTTGTTATACAGACTTATGATCTACCCTATCACAGAATGCCATTGATAGTGTATAAAAGCATTGTTTACTACATAAAATAGATTCCAGTTGATGTATTTGTATGATTTTTTATATTTCCCAATTTGATGGATTCACAACGCAAAAATTCCCAATTTGAAGGATTTCGCGACTCAAAAATTCCCAATTTCTAGGGGACAGGACCTGTTCCCAAACAGGTGGAAAAAAACGCTGCATCAAAATGATAATGACAGACAAAGGTCATGCGTATAATCCATTGTTGCTACCTTATTTTAAAAGGGGCCTATCGATGGCTAGTACGGTATTGTATTTTTCTGAAATAAATGTATACATTACAAAGAACTTATTTGATGTTTCTAAAATACACGGACCAAGCTGTTAAACATGTTCTGTCAACCATGTATTTTAAAAATGATAAAACGTTGTCCCTATGAAACTTTTAGAACCAGCATTTAATGAATTTGTTTTGTTTTTGTTTTGTTCACTTAAAATTGTGTTATAGGAAAAATTTGCCTACATACAGGGAAATACCGTCCATATGCCCATTTAATGAAGAAAAAGTATAAAAAACAAGATGTGTTTGTGAAACACAATGTCCCCCTATATGATGTTTGACATTGTAGGATGACCTTGACCTTGTGAAGGATGACCTTGACCTTGACCTTTCACCACTCAAAATGTGCAGCTCCATGAGATACACATGCATGCCAAATATCAAGTTGCTATCTTCAATATTGCAAAAGTATTCATAAAATAAGCGATTTGGGCCACATATATTTGACCTCTGACCTTGAAGGATGACCTTGACCTTGACCTTTTACCACTCAAAATGAGCAGCTCCATGAGATGCACATGCATGCCAAATATCAAGTTGCTATCTTCAATATTGCAAAAGTATTCATAAAATGAGCGATTTTGGCCACATATAATTGACCTCTGACCTTGAAGGATGACCTTGACCTTGACCTTTCACCACTCAAAATGTGCAGCTCCATGAGATACACATGCATGCCAAATATCAAGTTGCTATCTTCAATATTGCAAAAGTATTCATAAAATGAGCGATTTTGGCCACATATATTTGACCACTGACCTTGAAGGATGACCTTGACCTTGACCTTTCACCACTCAAAATGTGCAGCTTCATGAGATACACATGCATGCCAAATATGAAGTTGCTATCTTCAATATAGCAAAAGTTATTGCAAAATGTTAAAGTTGGCGCAAACAAACAGACCAACAGACCAACAGACAGACCAACAGACTGACCAACAGACAGGGCAAAAACAATATGTCCCCCACTACTATAGTGGGAGACATAAAAACTTACTTCATGTGTCCCGATGTTGTTTGAAATTAAACATGCTTCAACGGTATCTGCTGATAGATGCATGTTCAAACGTAAACAAACACATTCAAATAAGTCACAGAACGTAAAAGATTTGTTTATATTTTAAAGAGTTGGCAGCAGCAACTTTTCACCGCAATTTGTTAAAACGATCACGACAGCGTAACATGTACTGCTCGCGCAGGGAGCCATTTTTTTCTGGTCGTCTCGATCAAACATTTTAGCGTCTGCAGTTATCGATTAAAAAGGTTACAAAACACTATATTTGTCATTCCTATTCAGCATCAAAATCGTTTTTTTTTCTTTCACAAATTAAAAAAATACATGCGCTATGGTTACAGAAGGACACCAAAATGAGTGCGAGTGGTAATTTTTTTCCATTTTGAAAAAATATGTGGGGCAAATCTGCCGACCAACAGATCAATTTGGAGTGGCCTCAGCACTCAATTATTTTAAATACTGAATTCTGCCAAATCCTCATCTCTTGCTAGGCAAATTCATGACCATATTTTTCTTTCCAACAAACATGTTAACTATCACTTCCAAGTCTTTTTCAGTGATTTCTTTTCAAAATACTCAGTTTTACTACATTTGTCAGCTTGTTTTTTAATTTAAATTCAGGGAAGGTATTTGGCCCCATTCCCAATGTAAACAAGAAACCGTTGGAGACGGGTGATGCTCCCCTAAGGTTTTTTTGTCACAATATTGCACTTTATATTCAGATAAAAGGAAACGTCTTGAGGGGCATAACTTTGGACAAAATAATACAATGGATGGTTTAGCAACTTACAAATTTCAAAGGGCCATAACTCTCTAAATAAATAATTTAACCAGAACCCACAAATAACATGCGCATCTCCTCAAGGTAGTTAAGCTTCCCATAAAGCTTCATTGAATTCCAGTCAGTAGTTGGGGAGAAGACAAGAATTGCACTATATGTACAGTTTATAGAAAATTTCAAAGGGCCATAACTCTGTGAAAAATCATTCGACCATAACCAGCTGATAATATGCACATCTCCTGTTGGTAGTGAAGCTTTCCATAAAGTTTCATTGAATTCCCGTAATAAGTTGCTGAGAAATAGCTTGGACAAGAATTGCACTATATGTACAATGGCAAATTTCAAAGGACCATAATTCTGAAAAATCATCCGACCAGAACCGGCTGATAATATGCACATCTCCTCTTGGTAGTGAAGCTTCGCATAAAGTTTCATTGAATTCCAGTCATTATTTGCTGAGAAATAGCCCGGACAAGAATTGCACTATATGTACAGTTAATGGAAAATTTCAAAGGGCCATAACTCTGTGAAAAATCATCCGACCAGAACTGGCTGAAAATATGCACATCTCCTTTTGGTAGTGAAGCTTCCCATAAAGTTTCATTGAATTCCGGTCATTAGTTGCTGAGAAATAGCCCGGACAAGAATTGCAATATATGTACAGTTAATGGAAAATTTCAAAGGGCCATAACTCTGTGAAAAATCATCCGACCAAAACCGGCTGATAATATGCACATCTCCTCTTGGTAGTGAAGCTTCCCATAAAGTTTAATTAAATTCCGGTCATTAATTGCTGAGAAATAGCCCGGACAAAAATTGTGCACGGATGGACGGACACACGGACGGACGAACGGACGCACGGACAGACGAAGCGGCGACTATATGCTCCCCCCAAAAAAGTTTTGGGGGAGCATAATAAAAGCAAATACTTTTCCCAATTTGGACCAAAAAATTTCCCAATTAAAGGTTTCCAAAAAATATATTGTCTTAAATTTTTTTTATAGATTGTTTGGGGATGTCAGAGGGGAAAAATACGTCTAGTGGAACAGGCTGAAAATAGGCGGGTCTCAAAGAAGGAGAAAAACCTGCTTGAACATCTATACTTCATGGTGATACTTAGTTAAAGCACTAATTCG
The DNA here is from genome assembly GCF_020536995.1 of Dreissena polymorpha. Classification (NCBI taxonomy): domain Eukaryota; kingdom Metazoa; phylum Mollusca; class Bivalvia; order Myida; family Dreissenidae; genus Dreissena; species Dreissena polymorpha. The sequence continues at coordinate 51,669,251 of NC_068369.1, forward strand.
ATAAATGAGTTTCACACTCCCACTTGTAGCGATTATGACAATGCAATAGCTATAAATACGTGTACTAATTAAAGTAACTTCTTGGTAACTAAATGAACAATAGATAAAAACATTGTGCAAAGTGTCATTCAGTATATTGGTTAAGTGTTGCTTATAAGAAGCAATTCAATTTAGACTAGCCTTTTTCTTATAAAAACATGCAGTTGATGAATTGCTATCAAGTACAATAAGTAATCAGGTCATAATCTAGAATGAACACGCGACCACTTTGAAACCAGATTGTGTATAAGGAAGTTTAGTTTAAACCTTTTTTTTTCGCTCTATTGCATTGAAAGTACTAACTACTTATTTTAAACGCTCTGGGCGTAGAACTAGTACTTTGTGTCTTTGGGGAAGATCTAAATAATGCTCCCATAGTAGGGATTGAACAGGAGACCTCCTGGTAGCTAGGTGGACACCCATATCCATTACCCGATGACACAACATAGAGGTCGCCATGGTGTAATTGTGTATCGCTGGATCCTAATTGAGGATGACCCATGGCATTAACCCTTTCAGTGCTGGAACCGAATTTTAAAGGCCTTTGCAAACAGTTTGGATCCAGATGAGACGCCACAGAATGGGGCGTCTCATCAGGATCCAAACTGTTTGCTTTTCTGAAAGTATTCTTTGAAAAAAATCAAAGAAAATGCTAATTTTAGAAATTCAGCCGACAACATTTTAGCAGACGACTAATTTCCCAGCATGCAAAGGGTTAAGGCATTCAATTTGAATCATACCAATCAGTGCAATAATCAAGGGGTTGCTGTCTTGACAATTGTGACACTGGCTTCATGACATTTTGTATAGATTAAAGTGAATTGAAATATATTTTGTATTACAATGGCTTGAACATCTGTGCATGATCAGAACTTTTACTTTGAATCCTGTTGATGAGTTAGTAATTTTTTACCATTATTTAACATGGTTTTCTGTTTCCTTCTTATAACATCCATTTTCTGAATGGTAATAACATTCAAGTTAAATGAATATTACACAGGACAGTGAGTTTTTCATTAAGTAAAATTGAGTCCCAAACTCTTCTAATTTTTTAGCACACAAACCCTGCCCACCATTTCATCAAAAGAAAAAAATGTCTTATGTACAACCAAATATTGCTTCATGTTTTATATGTACATTCTAGTGTGTGTAAACAAGGGAAACAAATGCGTTAATTTCATCCGAATATTTTCTTTAAGGGCACTGTGAACACTCAAACTCCTTAGACAACCACTCATGGAAAAAAAGCGGTATTTAAATAAAAATTAAATGTAATAAATCGTCTCTTTTATTTCAATTTATCGACACTAATAAGATCAATTGTTATAAACAATGGTCAAAAATTGTACAGCAAAAGCCTAAGTCGCAAACTGGTTTGACCCAGTCAAATTGGGGTTGTAAGAAGGCAAAAATTTCGTGCCCAAAATCAGCCATATCGAATACAGTTAGGTTATTTAAACATGACATAAATTCACTACACTTGAACTTTTGCGACTTTTTGTGATTTTGAAGTTCTTAAACAGATTCATTGCTGCCCTTATGGAATTCTTCATATAAAAGAAGTATCTTCTAAATGAAAATCCAGTCTAGGCGAAAATGTCGTCCCTGAGCGGCTAATCTTGGAAGACACTTTACGCACATGCATTAACCCTTTCAGTGCTGGAACCGGATTTTGAAGGCCTTTGCAAACAGTTTGGATCCAGATGAGACGCCACAGAACGTGGCGTCTCATCAGGATCCAAACTGTTTGCTATTCTGATAGTATTCTTTGAAAAAAAGTGAAGAAAATGATGATTTTAGAAATTCAGCAGACAACATTTTAGCAGACGACAAATTTCCCAGCATGCAAAGGGTTAAGCAAAGTTTTCCAAGAATTTGGCTCATTTATCAATGTCAGTTTGCGAAATAAAAAAAGAAAGTCAAACATTTTGAGAACACATGCATATTGTTATCAGGTGAAAATAAAAATACAACTGAAAATAAAATCGAATTTTCATTTTTGATAACAATGGGTTTCTATCACTACATTGGAACACAGTTCTCAGGTTAGCTAAAGAGAATGTTTTGAATATTCCACTTGCACAATGCTAACAAGCTTTTTATTTAATTTGACATTGTGACCTATTTCTTCACCTCCTGTAACCTATTTTCAAACTCCGCCAAGAAATCATTGGGACAAAAGTTCTGTCCAAGTATCAATGAACATTGGACAATTCATTTTTCCTCTATAGAGTCTTGACAAGAAAAATGTTGAATCCTCATGCACATGACATACAATTAACAACAAAACAACGCACAACGAACAAAAGGCGATCACAAAAGCTCTTCATCAGCATGTTGTGAGCGCGTGAGCTAAAAAAAAGTCTTACCATCCAGGTGTTAGTCACGATGTTGTTCACAGTCCTGTCTACAGGAAAACCGTCCATCGGCACAATGGCATAGTCAGGGATATGCCTGTCTGATGTTTGTAGCACCACACCTGTGTATACAAACAACCAATAATATATGAGCCTCGCTCTGTGAAAAGGAGATTAACCCTTTGCATGCTGGGAAATTTGTTGTCTGCTAAAATGTCGTCTGCTTACAGGGTTCGCAAAAACCGTCGGTCCGCCGGTCCTGACCGGCAAATTTTTCTACGGACCGACAAGTGATTTAAGATAATCGGTCCGACTGACAAACACAATCAGATGAAAAATGGTTTCAAAAAGATCACTCAAAGTGTATAATATGCTATTGGATTAATAGAAGGTAAATGCTTTTTATTCAACTTCTGTCAAAATCATTTTTTTTCTTACCTTCATTTTGATGTTTTGATGTTTAAAGTTGGATTAAAATTGACTATCACATGTGAGTTCAAAATCAAAGGTCTTTGTTAAAAAAAGCAACCGAGTGCGTCCGCCATTTTATTTGTTCCATTTAATTTCTCCACAACAAACACTGCATGAAAACTTGTTTCAACAGGCATTTGTGAGCATTTCTGTTAAATAGTTTCATGATTATATTGTTCTGGGAAGGATATATTTTAATTTACACACCAACAATTTCTGAAATCAAAATTAGATTTTTCACCCGATGTACTATATTTCGGATATTTTAAATTCGGACATAGGTATATTTATGTTTTGATTTGTTGTTGATCGTTTGTTGCAATATGTTTTGTGTTATTTCAGACAACAAGAATGGATGGTGGTAATTATCATGGGCCTTTCTATCAAGAAATAGGTGTGAAAGACATTCATTTAATTGAACCTGGAAATCAACCACCTAGCTTAGCTAAGAGAAAATATTTAAATAATAGGTGTTGTTATAGAACTTGTGAAATCGGCTAATAAACAGAAATTGAAGTCATCCAAAGTAGTGTGAATGGGTGTGTGCAATTAAGTCAAACTTGATTGGATGTCACCCTATATACTTTTCAAGAACACGGATTTGTAGAGCTGTGCAGGCTAAAAAACAGTTTGACAAAAAGAAGTCTAAAAAGAATACCTTTGGTTTATATGTGGTTTATTATTAATATAATAATTGTTTAACTATATCGACTTTGGACATGTTTTTATTGTATTTTTAATGTGATCAAAACCAATAAACATCAAAAAGGTACTCTCTTTTGTTGTGTTTTGCTGTTATAGTTTAGTCGGACAGTGGGACTGACAGAAACTGATTCGGACTGACAAAAATTTCAAGTCTGTCAGTCCGAATGACTGACAGAGTTTTCAAGTTTTGGCGAACCCTGGCTTAATTTCTAAAATTAGCATTTTCCTCGATTTTTTTCAAAGAGTATTATCAGAATAGCAAACAGTTTGGATCCTGATGAGACGCCACGTTCTGTGGCGTCTCATCTGGATCCAAACTGTTTGCAAAGGCCTTCAAAATTTTGTTCCCGCACTGAAAGGGTTAAATGCATGTTCACTAAGTATCGTCACAGACTAGACTGTGCATCAGCTCAATATCTGAAAGCGTTGGGTGAAAAAACTCCAGAAAAACAGTTACTACAGAGAAAATTTCTATGTCCAAGACCCATAACTATGGTCTATCCCAAAAATCTACATCTTCATCTATATGTCATGTAGGTAAACTCACATACAACAAGATGCGTTTGTGAAACACAATGTCCCCCTATATGACGTTTGACTTTGAAGGATGACCTTGACCTTGTGAAGGATGACCTTGACCTTTCACCACTCAAAATGTGCAGCTCAATGAGATACACATGCATACCAAATATCAAGTTGCCATATTCAATATTGCAAAAGTATTCATAAAATAAGCGATTTGGGCCACATATATTTGACCTCTGACCTTGAAGGATGACCTTGACCTTTCACCACTCAAAATGTGCAGCTCCATGAGATGCACATGCATGCCAAATATCAAGTTGCTATCTTCAATATTGCAAAAGTGTTCATAAAATGAGCGATTTTGACCATATATATTTGACCTCTGACCTTGAAGGATGACCTTGACCTTGACCTTTCACCACTCAAAATGTGCAGCTTCATGAGATACACATGCATGCCAAATATGAAGTTGCTATCTTCAATATAGCAAAAGTTATTGCAAAATGTTAAAGTTGGCGCAAACAGACAGACCAACAGACAGACCAACAGACAGACCAACAGACAGACCAACAGACAGGGCAAAAACAATATGTCCCCCACTACTATAGTGGGGGACATAACAAATCAGCTCAATATCTATAAGTGTTGCATAAAAAAACTCCGGAAAACAGTTATTATATAGACATTTTCTAAGTCCAAGGCCCGCAAATCAATTTTCCAGATCGAATTTCATACTTCATCTGTAGGGCATGTAGTTAGATGCACATACCAAAAATCAGCTCAATATCTGAAAGTGCTGCGTAAAAAAACATCCCGGAAAACGTTAATGTAAAAAAAACATTTCTATGTCCAAGGCCCATAACTTCGCTACAAATCACTGGACTTGAATGAATTTCACACATCATCTGCAGGGCATGTATGTAGATTCGCATATCAAAAATCATCTCAATATCTGAAAGCATTGCATACAAAACATATGGAAAACGGTTATTATAGAGAAAATTTTCATATCCACTTTTGTCTAAAATCTCCATGCCTTTTAGGTTCTATTAATAGAAGTTTCAACTTTGGATTACATCCATTCGAAAAATATTAGTTCCCTTTTCAAAAATGACCTGTACCTGGCAAATTTCATATTGAAATTACCTCCCTAAAAAGCTTATTACTTCCCTTGGCAAAAATTTAGATCTCTAAAAGGTCTGTATCTTTGTCAAAAATCAACCAACCAGAACGAATTTTACACTTCATGTAGGTAGACTCATATCGGCTAAATATTTTAAAGCACTGCATAAAAAACCTACGGAGAACAGACTGACGGACAAAAGCTAAATATTTTAAAGCACTGCATAAAAAACCTACGGAGAACAGACTAACGGACAGACAGACAGTGCGACTGCTATATGCCACCCTACCGGGGGCATAAAAATGTGACTGCCAAATGTTGTCAACCATCAAGCACTCTTGGTTATATACCCTATCATAATAAATCTAAAAGTTCTACCTACCTCCGCCCTCCTTGATATACGCCGTCAGGGCCGGAATCCCTTCTTCATCAAAGCCATACAAAACAAACGTCTTCCCAGCGAATATCTTGTCTCCTGGAATTGAGAACGATGAGAATCATCAATATTTATAAAATAACGTATAACTGTTCTATCAATGTGTAATCCATAGGATGAGGTTCAGAATAAAAGAAAGGCAAGGCTCGCCTGGCTTCTGTTTCATACGTGCCTAGCCTGATAATTTAACCCTTTAGCCTTTAGATATCTATTTTCACGCCTTTGTAGTCCCTCAGAAAATTTAATTTAATCAAAGACCTTTCTTACTAGATTCAAATTTTAAAGGATTCATTTTCAATCCTTAGATACGGATGTGCATCAAACAGCATAAAACCTGAACAGACTGTGAGCAGTGATCATATTTTCCCGCAACATCAATCGGTCCGGATATAAATGGGGAAAAAGTATCCGAAAATTTATGTCCGAAATCATGACAAATTACGTTAAAATATATACCATTGATTTTGCCATTCATGAAGGTGGTATAATAAATGTACAAGTAAAATTCCCTTAGGCATTTTTTTTAATAGAACGAGTTTACTCAACTGGTTTTATCATTTGCTATTTAATTGTTGTTTCGTTTGCTGTTTTATCAGACTTTTTCATAAGTCTATACCGATGTTTTAAATTGTTGTCCACTCGATAATAGCTTACAAACATGCACTGAACCAAACAAATGTCTGTGCGTAGGTTGGTTACTGACAATAACACACCAAACAAGATTTCTTTGAGAAACACAATGCCCCCCAGTAAGCCAAATATGAAGTTGCTATGTAGTTTATCAGGGTTGCCACCAACCTGATGAAATAAAATTCCCCACACAACATATACATGGTTAAACACATTGTTACGCGTGCTTTCAGGCGCTTCTTTTCGGAGTCTTGGTCTGACGTGCAATAAACCGGTCCTGACTGGTTTAGAGACTGCAGCGGCGACTAATGCTCCCCCCAAAATAAATTTTGGGGGAGCATAACAAGAGCACCGCATAACAACCTTCTGAGGAACGATGAAATGAAATTACGAACAAGTGTCAACTGTTACATCCCTTATTTTTAGAAAAAAGATTTGAGAATATAGCAAACCAACTTTTATTTGAATAACATAAATCTTTACTCAAATTAAAATATAAAGGCGTAGGTTAAAACTAAACCCATACATTCCAGAGTAGGTAAGCAGCTAGATATTCTCGCATGATTTCTTGGCTTCCTCAACTGACTTTTTTTCTCCTGGCAGTATTTGATGTAACATTATGCAGTCAATTTGTTTACTGATAATGACGATCACATATTTTATAGAAAATGTTTAAAGATAAATTCATGTTCTGTAATCAAATCCCTTATCAGTAAAACAAGGCAACAATTTTTCCCCATACATGGTGCAAACTGACACAGATTGAGCAATATTTAAAGGACACGTTCTTGATCGTTCTTGTTGATGCCCTGTGTTAGTGTCATTTTCTTTACAGATTAAGATGGAACAATATAACATAAATTGGTAAAAAAGTTCGCAATTTATTTTAACAAATATTAATAAAGCGAGACTTTACGACTTTTGTATGTGTTAAATTGTAATATGTTGATTAAAATATGTTACAATAACACAAAATAGGCAAGAAAAAATATACATTGAAGATGAATTTCATAAAATGCAGCAAAGACAAATTAGCGCCCTGAGCCGATTGTGACGAATATATTTCGTACATATTTTCCTGTGTAGCGTAATTACACATTGTTCGTGGAGAACACACAGTAACCAACAAAGTTCATTTCTGATTTCTTTGCGTTTTATTTCTGCTTATTAACACAACACAACGTTTCCAAAATGTTTGTCAAATACAAGATACATGCGAAGCCCGCAATGGGCCCATCCAGCGAAAGCCAGCAATAATGCGACTTGTATGTTCGGCCGTTTAAGTAAGACTGTCCTTCATACAACGCAGATGCCAATTTATACAATAATGGACAAATAAATTGGGTGACGGCTGTCTGGATGATTGACTTTAGCACGAGTTGAATTACCTGATACTGGATGGCTTTATGTGTGACTCTTGTGCATATATATGCCAATAATTAAGCGAGACCACGTTTGTTTAACTGCATATATGAAAGTTCACCTGTCATTTAACATGAAAATATACACAAATTAACAGTGCGCATGTGCTTACCATAGACATAACTAATTAGTGAACCCAGCCATGGGCAATAACTTGGTGCTTTTTTTTCGTCTAATTTGACGACGACATATGATGCCCATTTATGCATTTCTTCATGAAGACAGATATTATGTATTCAGTTACACCGAACAAGGAATATACATGAAATACACCAATTATGCGACATGAAATACATCAATTATGCGACACACCTCATTTTCATTAAAGAAAGATTTTATATTTTATGATTTAAAATCTTTAGAAAGATCAAATCCTGAATGACAAGTGTCTTACAATATCATGTATCAATGTTAAATGACGTTGATCGATTGTCCACGTAACACTACAGGCGTTGTTTGACTAGTGACCTCCTGTGCTGTCCATTCGAAGAAGGTATTGCCCGGGTTGAATATGTACCTGTTGCTGTCAAGTAGATGTCTTGGTTTGTTGTTTTCTGTCTATGTTGATTCATGGGTGATGTTATCTACCATTGCTGTCGTGAAGAAGCTCTATCTATCGCCAAGCTGTGTAGGCAAATCGCACGTGGTCGGTTGCACTCATCTGCGTATCAAGGTTCACATCGAGGCTGGATATGTCATCGTGGTTTCTGTTGTTTTTGTCGCTGAACCAGCCGTCATCACGTCGTTGTTTCTGTTGTTGAATCCATCGTGATATTGTCTCTGGATATGGTGTTGATGCGTACCGCGTTGCTTATAAATTGTGACGTATGTTAAAACCTTTGTGATCGCATTGTTGTTTCTGTTGTTGTTGATTGTACTTTTGTTCTTGGTTCCAGCGTCTTCATTTCTCTTGGGACATTAAGATCTTCTATTGGCCATAATGCTCACGAGGTATTAACTATAGCAGTGTTCTCCTTGATGTCTTAGGCCTCGGAAGTATCATTCCAAATGCGTTATCTACGCACGTCAAACAGTTGAACGGCTGCATCTACTCTATAGTGTTTAACGTCACAAGTATTGTGTCCAGTGTTGCGTCACTTGTTGTCCTTCGAAATCTTCTGTCGTTGGTCTTCTTTTAGCGATAGAACCAGGTATTCACTTTGAGAGTAAACGCCGTGATGTTCCATTCTAATTATGTTGTTTGTTTCTTCTATTCGTTGTGGAAGGCGTTGTCTCGCGAAGTCGCTCTTCTTCGGCGTTGTCTTCAAATCTCGATATTTTTATCTGCGTCGTGGTGATACAAGTATCAGTTGTTCAAAATCATGGCAAACATTTATAAATATCCCCTTAGTTATTGTTAAATATCGTCATGACAACTTTATGTGATATCTTATTCTAAAAAAATAAATTCTTTACAACGAAATAATATTAGTCAATTCCTCAAAACATACTTCGGATAAGTACATGACAGTTTGACATCTGACAAGCCATTTACTTAATATGACCTGTGTACCGCCTTAGGCTGTCATTTTACGCACGTGCAGCCGGTAAATTTTTGACAGGCGCGCGCCACTTTATTGACCTAGAGTAATGGGTAATGATAGACGTACCTGTTCATATCATGGTTTCATAAACCTCATCTTTATCACTATAGTTTTGCCGTTGGGCATAGATTTATTGACATGTTTGACCTGTGCACTTGTAAAAATGCGCAAATATGACAAGGCAGACTTTTATATATATGCATTCATAATATAAGAACACGTATCGGTATACTTCAAAATTCAGGTCTTTGCTCCTAATCGAACTACTCAAATAATTCTTATGCGACATCGCATCTTCTGTCCATAGCGTAATTTGCTTCGATGGCACAGGGATAGATTCTCTTACTCATGAGGACGCTAAGGTTATCAGAACCTCGGGCTCGGTATGTCCGAACGCTGATCAGTCAGCCGTGCTCATAAAATATAATTGTAACCCTTAAACAATTATATTAGAAATTTAATGCGTACATATCGTTATATTTTCACTGCGCTATACGCGTCAGATCGCATTAAATTCTTACTTAAAATTACTCAAGACCTTCAATATTACCGATATCCTACATATATTTGCAATCTACACAATGATGTATATACATATTTACATAATTTTTTTTTTAAGTGTCTGCCCTATTCATATTCGCAATTAACATTATTTTTCTTATTTCCTATTTTCTTTCTTTTACAATTCGGAAAACTATTTTTAAATTTTCCAATAATTTTATCTATTCGTCCTCTTTAATTTTCTTTATCATTCTTATAAACAAAACCCGCCTTATTTTCTTTATTAAAATAATAAACAAAACTGTCTTAAATAATCTAAATTCCTAAATTCTTAATTCTGCCAATGTAAAATACTAGGTAAATTCTTTGAATATTTGTATCATCTCCGAGTTTTTTTCTACTATATTAATAAATAAAACCACCGCCAAAGTTTCTTTATTAAAATAATAAACAAAACTATATAAGATATTATTATTTCCGTGTACGTTTTAATTAAATGGAACTTTACAAAAAATACCAACAATTTAAAATGGATTTGTGCGCAAAAAACGCACGTTCGTATACAATCTTTTTTATAATCATACACAATTTATATAAAATTCTTTAAATATTCTCAATGATTTGTTCGCCTCTAATTTCATTATTTCTATAACTCATAAAAATAATGTAAAACTCAAATATCTCTTTTTATTCTCAATTCACCGTTATTTATAAAAATGTACCGATAAATGCAAAATTGGCATGATTTTGATATTTGTAAAATTTGTTCGTACATAATTTATTATCAACACTATTATTTTTAACATGTAACTACACAAAATTCTTTAAAACAATTCTCAAAAATTTCGTTGTCATGACGCCTTTTACTTCCATTTTCTACTTTATAAATTTTGAAATTCCCTCTCCAAGTTTGCCATAATTGTTTTAAACAACTGACCTGAATTCATGTCGCGTTGTGGTTGTGATGTTTTCATTTTGTCGGCACGTGATCGCACTTGTGATCGTACTTCGGTCGTATCCATGGTACACGGCTCCATAAAATGTACTGTGTAGCGTAATTACACATTGTTCGTGGAGAACACACAGTAACCAACAAAGTTCATTTCTGATTTCTTTGCGTTTTATTTCTGCTTATTAACACAACACAACGTTTCCAAAATGTTTGTCAAATACAAGATACATGCGAAGCCCGCAATGGGCCCATCCAGCGAAAGCCAGCAATAATGCGACTTGTATGTTCGGCCGTTTAAGTAAGACTGTCCTTCATACAACGCAGATGCCAATTTATACAATAATGGACAAATAAATTGGGTGACGGCTGTCTGGATGATTGACTTTAGCACGAGTTGAATTACCTGATACTGGATGGCTTTATGTGTGACTCACACATCTTGTGCATATATATGCCAATAATTAAGCGAGACCACGTTTGTTTAACTGCATATATGAAAGTTCACCTGTCATTTAACATGAAAATATACACAAATTAACAGTGCGCATGTGCTTACCATAGACATAACTAATTAGTGAACCCAGCCATGGGCAATAACTTGGTGCTTTTTTTTCGTCTAATTTGACGACGACATATGATGCCCATTTATGCATTTCTTCATGAAGACAGATATTATGTATTCAGTTACACCGAACAAGGAATATACATGAAATACACCAATTATGCGACATGAAATACATCAATTATGCGACACCTACAATAAACGAAGCATTCATTTTTTTATTAGGTTCAGAGTAAGTGTTCATGTGTCGTATGAATATTTATCCAACTTTTACAGCGAATTCGATTGATTAAAGCCCCGTTGATTAAATATCATCTATAATCAACGGCAGGAAATGACGTCAATATTTCGACGAAATGACGTCATAAATCCAGCGAAATTATCCAGTCAAACTAATTTTGTTTAAACAAAAAAGGTTTACAAAATAAAAAGTGGGATAAATAGAATAATAGATTAGTGTTTTACCAAGGCTCGTGCTTTTTGTTTTCTAAGCCTCGCATGATAAACCTGATCTATAATCAACACTAACCTATTATTCTCTATATATCTTTGCAGGAAATTAAAATTATCCGTAAAACAAAATTTAGATTCACATCGTACATGCATGATATACATGCTGGCGAACTCCACTGTACAGACATTGTCGATTTCAGAATTAAATATCAGGCTTATTTCGCATTTTTCGACACATGTCCTTCTGTACTTTAATTTTAATTTATATTGAAATATATGTATAATAAGTTTTTACACGTTTTATATAAATTCATAAATATTTGACAAAATCGTACAATCTCGGGTTTAAAATGGAAATAATACAGTTTATGAAATGACATAAAATAAATATTAAACAAAGATACGCATGTCTATTAAAACATGCCTACTTAAAATAATATACAGATTAAAAAAACAGTAAAAGCATATTACGATACCATACAATATGTACTGCTATATATTTGTATAATTTGTAGTTACCGGTATATGTCTGTTTTTGTTTAATTTAAATTTGTTGCTGTATTAATTTCTTTTAGTTATATCACTGACTTATGTCAGTCAACCTTCTCACAAAATATGTGAACAAGTCCCTTCAAAATCTTACACTTTCTTCCTTCCATGGCCATCCCAGCCCATATGACAATAAAAATGACCCACAGGTCAGTACAGGGGCAAGGTGGGAGCCATCCTTAACATGGTTAGAAGAGGCAGAATGAAAAAAACAATGAACAATTATTCAAAGCAAAGTTAAATATATCAATATGCTTAAATGTATTTTGAAACAAATTTAATTAGAGTAAGGTCGGGTAATATCGTCCCGTGGTATTTATTGCACATATTTAAATTATAGTTATTTCTTTAACGTATTTGATAAAACTAATGTCATTGATGATGACACCATACATCTTGCATTTTTTCTAAGAACGACTTCTACCAGATTCATTAAGCGCTTTTTGTTTTCGATCGATGAAAATCACACCGTATCTTAATGCGAGCGTCTTATCAATATCTGTAAGGAAGGTACCAAAAATTGTTAGTCACAAAACATCTGTTTAATGCTATAAATAAAGTGCTGAAAAAGTGAGAATTAATAGTTTGTATCCTTTATATAATGACTGTTAATCGTTAATGCCAAAAAAATCACCGTTGTCTATTTACTTGGATGGTCGAACATTACCACTCAGAATTGTCAATTGTGTAACAATATCGTCCATGCTGAAGTAAGTACAGTCAAACCTGAATTCAGCGGTCAGTCTAGGGAAATGATCAAAGTGACCGTTGTCCACAGGTGACCGTTGAATTCGGATCACAATTTTAAGAAGGTTGGTCAGTTGGTAGTATTACTACGTCGTTACCCCACCCAGTCGTTTGCATACAGTGTAAAACAAATGCTAATTGCATAAACAAAGCATAATAACAGCATTAACTTACGCGTGTACATTGAATAATAGAGAATAATATCTTTTAGATTGATTTAATTTCATATTGTTAAATTAAACAATGACTTTATCAACGCTGGTATAATTGTTTACTCATGCATCTCATTGATTCAGTAAATAAAGCTTGTCACGTTCCGTTGACGTCACGTCCGTAAAAGTCTAAAAAGCGGATTCGGTGTCATAAACCGATAGTACGGTGTAATTGTACCGTTCTAATTCAAAGAAATAGCGGTCATTTAATTTAGCGATAATTACTTTCAACAAGTCATAAACTCTGACATATTTTCTTTTGAAGATACCCCCACAATTATCCCCGGAAAAGATACCTTCTCAACACCTTATAATTTGTTTACTCACAGCGGGCCACTTTTATAATATCATAGACAATTACCGCTTTCAGACGCTTTAAACGCAAAATAGACGGACAAATAATGTGCTGTGTTTTTAATTTTCGCGACTCAAGACGACTGACGCGTGACCGTTGATTTCGGGTCAAACATGAATTTCGGAGTGGAATATAGTGGCCGTTGGCCGTTATGGTCAGGTGGCCGTTAAATTCAAGTGTAATATAGAGTGTTTTTCGTCGGGGGGATTCCAGACTGACCGTTGTATGCAGGTGACCGGTAAATTCAGGTGGCCGTTAGGTCAGTTTCAACTGTATACCCAAACTATATATTACCCCTTTTAGTATGCAGAATCATGGCAAAGATACTAAGACAAAAAATATTCAGATGCCAATTAAAAATTGCTTTAACTATGGCAAAGAGTGGCGCTGTGTCAAAGCGGAAGGAATCAGAAAAGTTTGCAACTACCGATTCCACTGTGAAAGATGCTTGTAACTCAACTGTACAATGTTTCTTTGAATTGCTTTTTGATTTTGTTCAGAACAAATTTTGTTAAAGAAAAATATAACAGAAACCTTCAATTTCAGTACAAGAATTTGATTTTTTTTAATAACTTGTTAGGTGGACGATAACTACCTCAAGTGTCCGAAAACTGCCAACAAACACCTTGTATTTTTGTTAGTGAATTCTTGCATCAAACACGTTAAGACTATTGTAAGCATATCGGCATTTTAACGTTCAACTGTAAAATAACCTCAGTGTACAAATTGATTGCGAATAAATCGCAAGTTAGTGACATTAAATGCAAAAACAATGTTAAATGGGCGATAACTACTCACTTTACTCTAGTTAATATTAAATGATTGAGAATATACTAAATTTATACAGACATGTGTGCATTCATATTTAGATGTACAGTGGCATAGAGATGACATTTACTCCTCTTTTTTATAAACTGCACTCCTCTTTTTCTATCTCGTTCCCACGACATAACTAGAGGGAATGAGTTAACTATGTCGTGGGAATTATTTATTAAGTCGAGAGAACGAGATACAAAAAAGAGTAGTGCAAAACTAAATAAATGAAGAGTGCAATGAAAAAAGAGCAGTGCATTAAATAAAGGAAAGTGCATTAAACACTTTACTGCACCGCAATTTGTTTCGTTGCACTCCTCTTTTATTTAGTTTTGCACTCTTTTTTTCTATCTCGATCGTTCCCTTAACTTAGTAAGTTGTCCCACATTATAGCTTACTCGTTCCCACGAGTTAGTAAGTCGTTCCCTTGAGATAGTTAAAATGCTCTCTTCTTTTGTTTAATGCACCCCTCATATATTTACTGCACCGCTCTTTTTTGATTGCACGCCTCTTTCATTTAGTTGTGCACTCCTGTTTTTTCTATATCGTTCACTCGACTAAGCTGACTGTTCCCACGAGTTCGAGTTAGTAGGTTGTTCTCTCAAGTAAGTATGTCGTTGGAACGAGATAGAAAAAAGAGGAGTGCAATGTAAAACAAGAGGAGTGATTAACAAAAAGGAGTGAATGTCACCTATATGCCAACATACTACTTATGATCAATACATGCATCTTACTGGAACGTTTTGAACAACATTTAAACAACTGCTGTAGAGAATCACTATGCATTTACATAGCATCAATTTACATAACCTAAGTGACAAGGTGGTTCAGAATATAATAAGTAGTTTTTGGTCTATCGATGTGTTTAAAAGGATGTTGTCCCTGGAGTGCGGAATGTAAAGACTCCAGGATCATAATTAACATGGATGTTAGTCAATATATATAATATGAAACCTATTGGCATTGCATTTTGAATGCGCTGATGTTGAATATTATGTTGATATTTATAAAATCTATATAACCCATGCGACCCTAAACCATTCAGGCTATATTTCATTTGACTAAGTTAAAACAATCAAAGCATTTATAGTGTTCATAAGCTTTTTCTTATATTTGACATGGTAACCTAAGTTTTGAATACACTTTACTTAGATTTCATCTTTGTTGTGATATTGTGATGATACAAATTCTTACCAAATGTGATCAACATTTAGTCATAAGGGTAGCTTCTACAGTTGTTACACCATTTAGCGTAACCTTTAATCTGTTGACCAGGTTTTTGATATCAATTGGCCCAAATTTTACTTTGATTTAAATATTGTTGAGATAAACATTTTTACTTTTATATTTTATTTGGCCTTAACCGAAAATCGATGTTTGCTTTATTAGATCTGTACTGTAACTTTGCTCTACTTTGCTGTCGGTGTCATGAACTGTAATGAAATCATTGTAGGTCCCGAATTTTATGGTATGAAAGTATTAAACTTTGCATGTTTTGTTGATTTACCCAGACAAAATGGACATGAGTTAATTAGAAGCCAATTAATAATTGTCTTCGTGAGGTAATCACCAACGTCGGTTTGGAGTTCCGATGGATAGGAATTAATTACAAGCATCAGAATAACAAACCGTTGGTTATTACCTTAACAAACAACGTAAGCTATATATAATTTTAGAATCTAACATGATTGTTTATACATAATATACTCTTTTTCCACAAAAAATACATACATTTTTTTTCATGACGACAACACACTTAAATGATAAAAACTTTTGTCAGGTTCATTAAGATTATTTGAGGAAATTACATTCAATAAAAATATTAAGCTAATCATGCAAAATGTATACCAAGTAAACAGGTTTAGTAACTTATGTATGAACATTTTACTACTTAAATGTGGTTTTACTGGGCCGAATGCAGAAATGATATGTTTGTCAAACGTCTCCTATATCACATATTTAAGGAGGCACATTTTACTTAACTGAACATCTGGGAATTTCTTGAATTACCATGACAACAGAGGGCTCTCTTTCCTTTTTTGTGAAGTAAAAGTAAGACGCTCAATTTATTTGGAAAAAAAATCCCACAAATTTCAAAATTGTGAGAAATTTAGTCACAAACTCCTCAAAATTTTACAAACAATATTCACATACTTGTAGAAATTGTAAAATGATGATTTTTATGCATAGGTATAGAAAAATATTTTCATTGGCTGGACACTTTTGCTTTCGAAAAATAAAATCATACATCATATGAGCAACTAAATTCTGACAGGTTTAACTGTATCTTCAATGATCCATAGTCAATACTTTTGACAAACATTAAAATGTTTGTCTATGTGATATCTGTTGCGTGGCTAGACACATTAGTTATACATTGAAATTTAGTTCTCGTGTGAGAAATGTAAGCCATATAATTTTTCCAAGTTTAAACCCTTTGTCAATAACAATTGTGCCATGTCACATGCGCATAGGATTCCCTATAAATCATACATATTAACAATATTTGACATGAAAATGCAATTTAATCTATTTGAAAAGAAATTATTCAAGCTTTAAAGAAAATTTACACATATAAACGGATAAGAATAGGAAAATATACTCCAAATTGCTGCCCTTGCCTCGCTCTCTGCCAGTACTACATTACTCAAGTGTTTTCACTTTCGTCACATGATCTTTCTGATTCAAGGTATTTCCGTTGTAAAAGTGCATGCTTAAATCTTACTGTGATATCTTTAAAGTGACTCCTAATTCAAACAAATCTGGATCCCCATGCTGACTTTTTAAACAAAGGATCTCAAGTTTTACTATACAATTTACTGACGGTCCAATGCACTGGTGTGGTTTTTTAGCCGAACTAACGTTACAACACTGGTTTCACCAGTTTCATACTTGTAATTCCTTAACAACAAGCAATATCGTTGAATTGATATTCCCCTTCTCCTCATTTATATATAGACACCTATGAAGTTTCATGTTAAAAAACTTAAATAGTTTCTGAGATATAGCTCTAAAAAGTTTGTGACACACAAACGGATGAATTGTACTTTTGAATATAAAATGTCTGTTAAATGTCAAACAACTTACAAAGGCTGGTTTTGTAAAATAGCTGTGGATATATTAGATTTGTGAAATCTTGCATCAAAACTGTGAGATGGCTGACCCAGGCCACACGCAAAGAAGGAAAAAAGCCCTACAACATTTACAGGTTTTGATAGCAGAATAACTCCATAATGTATTGCAGTATAACCACATGATTTGTCGAAAAATAACCTTTAATTTCAAAATCTGTCTACATAATATAGGTAAGGGTGGTGGAAGAATGATAATCAATTAAAGCAAAGTTAAAAATGATTCTGTAAATTGCAGTGGAATTGTAAACTTGTTTAAATCCACTTTATACTGCAATTTGAACCACAATGTTTGCTCATGCCATTTTAACAAGAGGGCCTGAAAGGCCCAAGGTATCCCCCGCAACATATGCTTTGTTTGAGGATGGGTGCAAATTGGACGGATGAACATAATGATGGACGGACGGAGGACAATAACACAAAACTAAGACAAAGGAAGGTTCTAAAGCTATGCCAAACCGCTTCCAAGTTATGGCTCCGACACAAAAGTGCCTATAGTAAAAAGCATTTTTTCAAGATACAAAGGGCCATAAGTCTGTTTTTAACAGATGGTGTACAATGCCATTTGGCGTGCATCATTCTCTTATGCATATATATATACTCATATCAAGTTTAAATGAAATCCGCCAATTAAGCACTTCCAAGATATGGCTCTGGACACAAAAGTGCCGGACGGACAGCCGGACGGACGGGCAACGCCAAAACAATATCCCTCCGCCCCTGGTGCGGGAATATATTCATACCAAGTTTCAAAGAAATCCGCCAAAGCGCTTCCAAGATATGGCTCCGGACACAAAAATGCCTATAGTAAAAAGCATTTTTTCAAGATACAAAGGGCCATAAGTCTGTTTTTAACAGATGGTGTACAATGCCATTTGGCGTGCATCATCCTCTTATGCATATATATACTCATACCAAGTTTAAATGAAATCCGCCAAAGCACTTCAAGATATGGCTCCGGACACAAAAGTGCCTATAGTAAAAAGCATTTTTTCAAGATACAAAGGGCCATAAGTCTGTTTTAAACAGATGGTGTACAATGCCATTTGGCGTGCATCATCCTCTTATGCATATATATACTCATACCAAGTTTCAATGAAATCCGCCAAAGAACTTCCAAGATATGGCTCCGGACACTAAAAAGCATTTTTTCAAGATACAAAGGGCCATAAGTCTGTTTTTAACAGATGGTGTACAATGCCATTTGGCGTGCATCATCCTCTTATGCATATATATACTCATACCAAGTTTAAATGAAATCCACCAAAGAACTTCCAAGATATGGCTCCGGACACAAAAGTGCCGGCCGGACGGACGGACGGACAGCCGGACGGACAACGCCAAAACAATATCCATCCGCCTCTGGCAGGGGATAATAAGGCAAAAGGAAATTATTGCTTATATTGAGGTATAAAAACCATTGAAAACAAATGATAAAAAATTTATATGCAGAAATATGCCATAGATGATCTAGAAGATAACATAGCACATGTATGTATTCTATATGATTAAACTATATATGTCAGTCAATTACAAATAATTTGCAAAGTATCTTGTGGAGCTTGCTTAAAATTGTATAATAAGTGTACGAACTGAATGTTCTAAAAACAAACCTCTTTAACCATTTGTGGGTTTTCATACTCAGAATGCTTTTTCCAAGTATATAATCACAATGATGGTATTGTTTAGTTGAGTGTGTCTTTCAAAAATCACTTTTAGTTTCCATTAAACATTTCTCATTATGAATAAAATCTTCCTTGTTGAGGAGAACACTTCTAGTTATTAACTAGTGGTTGAAGTATGCATTCATGACTCTGTATTGAACCACTTGAGAACAATCTACCATTCATCCTCCTCGAGTCTGAATGTTAAATTATTATAAAGTGTTTTTGGAAGAGAGCATAACAAAATTGCCAACTAAACTGTTTTTTATAGATTAAACAATGTCTAGCATTAATATTTCATGCACAGTAAATTGTGGCCTTCAATTGTTTGCGTAAAATCTACTTAAGTTTACATGGAAGGCAGATTGTTTGTGTGAAATCGACTAATGGCGACATGGGAGGAAGATGCAAATAGCATGAACATACATGAACATGTGCGCAATTATATCTGCCATCAATTTTCTTGCTGCATACAAGTATGGAAAGTAATCTAGATCAAAACCTCTGGATAAGACAGCTACAGTAAAACAAGAAGGTCAACACACACCCTTGTTGACTGTGAGTACTTAAATAGTGGATGGCTGGAAATAGCAATTAATAACAAGAGCACCGCCTTGCGGGTGCAGACCGCTCATCTATTTTCTTTTTATAGGTGAAGGGACTCTCATTTTCAATCACAAAGGAGGGAGGGGTGGAGTGAAGAGGGGTGTAAAGTGTGGGGGCGTGGACATTTATTACATTATCTTCCAAAAATGAGGAAAAAAAATGCAAAAAAAAAAATGAAGAGGGGGGGGGGGTGGGGGAGGGGGGATTTCTTAAGTGCGATGGTTGGACGGTATTTCAAACATAAAATAATAAAAATAAATATTTGGTTTTTTTAACCGTTTAAAAAATAATAATTTGGGTGGGTGGGGTGGGGGGGGGGGTATAGTGTGAGGTTGTGGTGGTCATTTGTGAGATGATCTTAAAAAAAAAAAAAAAAAAAATAGGGGGGGGGGGGAATGGGGGGGGGGGGGGGGAATTGGGGGGTATTCTTGGGTGCGATGGTTGGACGGTATTTCAAACATAAAATAATAAAAATAAATATTTGTGTTTTTTAACCGTTTCAAAAAAAAATTGGGGGTGGGGGTGGGGTGGGGTATAGTATAGTGTGAGGGTGTGGTGGTCATTTGTGAGATGATACTAGAAACAAAAAATTAGGGGGGGGGAATTCGGGGGGGGGGGGGGGGGGGGAGAGGGGGTATTCTTGGGTGCGATGGTTGGACGGTATTTCAAACATAAAATAATAAAAATAAATATTTGTGTTTTTTAACCGTTTCAAAAAAAAAATTGGGGGGGGGGTGGGGTGGGGGTGTGGGTATAGTATAGTGTGAGGGTGTGGTGGTCATTTGTGAGATGATTTAAAAAAAAATAAAAAAAATTAGGGGGGGATTCGGGGGGGGGGGGGGTGGGGGGGTATAGTATAGTGTGAGGGTATGGTGGTCATTTGTGAGATGATCTTAAAAAAAAAAAATAGGGGGGGGGATTCGGGGGAGGAAGGAGGGGGGGGGTGGGGGGGTATTCTTGGGTGCAATGGTTGGACGGTATTTCAAACATAAAATAATAAAAACATTTTTGTTTTTAACCGTTTCAAAAAAAACAATTTGGGTGGGTGGGGTGGGGTGGGGGGGGGGTATAGTATAGTGTGAGGGTGTGGTGGTCATTTGTGAGATGATCTTAAAAAAAAAAAATAGGGGGGGGGGAGGGGGGAGGGCACAGGGGATGGTTTGGGTGGAGTCTATTGTGGTATGTCAGAGGTAAGAGTAGTTTTGTCAAAGTATCAATCAAATCTAATCATAAATAAAGAAGTAATGGCATTTTTAGCAAAATTTAATAATTTGACATTGAGGGTCAAGGTCATTCAAAGGTCAAGGTAAAATTCAACTTGCCAGGTACAGTAACCTCATGATAGCATGAAAGTATTTGAAGTTTGAAAGCAATAGCCTTGATACTTTAGAAGTAAAGTGGATTGAAACACAAAATTTAACCATAAATTCAAAGTTACTAAGTCAAAAAAGGGCCATAATTCCGTAAAGATGACAACCAGAGTTATGCAACTTGTCCTTTTACTGTACCCTTATGATAGTTTGCGAGTGTACCAAGTATGAAAGCAATATCTATGATAGTTTAGGGGTCAAGTGGACCAAAACACAAAACTTAAATTTTCAATTTTCTAAGTATAAAGGGCCCATAATTATGTCCAAATGCCAGTCAGAGTTACATAACTTTGCCTGCACAGTCCCCTTATGATAGTTAATAAGTGTTGCAAGTATGAAAGCAATAGCTTTGATACTGTAGGAATAAAGTGGACCTAAACACAAAACTTTTCCAAATTTTCAATTTTCTAAGTATAAAAAGGGCACATAATTCTGTCAAAATGCCAGTCAGAGTTACATAACTTTGCCTGCACAGTCCCCTTATGATAGTTAGTAAGTGTTGCAAGTGTGAAAGCAAAAGCTTTGATACTTAAGGAATAAAATGGACCTTAACACAAAACTTAACCAAAATTTTCAATTTTCTTAGTATAAATAGGGCACATAATTCTGTCAAAATGCACGCCAGAGTTATCTAACTTTGCCTGCCCAATCCCCTCATGATAGTAAGTAAGTGTACCAAGTTTGAATGCAATAGCATTAATACTTTCTGAGAAAAGTGGACCTAAACGCAAAACTTAACCGGACGCCGACGCCAACGCCGACGCCAAGGTGAAGACAATAGCTCATAATTTTTTTTCAAATAAATAGATGAGCTAAAAATTGCATCCGTTTTCTGAATTAGTGGCTCTTGACTGACTTCATAGAAATACATGTTGAACAAGAGGGCCTGAAAGGCCCAAGGTATCCCCCGCAACATATGCTTTGTTTGAGGATGGGTGCAAATTGGACGGATGAACATAATGATAGATGGACGGACGGAGGACAATAACACAAAACTAAGACAAAGGAAGGTTCTTAAGCCTTCACAATCTATTTAGGTGAATTAATAAGTCGTGCGTTTTCGACGGACGGACAACGCCAAAACAATATCCCTCCGCCTCTGGCGCGGGAATATATTCATACCAAGTTTCAAAGAAATCCGCCAAAGCGCTTCCAAGATATGGCTCCGGACACAAAAGTGCCTATAGTAAAAAGCATTTTTTCAAGATACAAAGGGCCATAAGTCTGTTTTTAACAGATGGTGTACAATGCCATTTGGCGTGCATCATCCTCTTATGCATATATATATACTCATACCAAGTTTAAATGAAATCCGCCAAAGCACTTCCAAGATATGGCTCCGGACACAAAAGTGCCTATAGTAAAAAGCATTTTTTCAAGATACAAAGGGCCATAAGTCTGTTTTTAACAAATGGTGTACAATGCCATTTGGCGTGCATCATCCTCTTATGCATATATATACTCATACCAAGTTTCAATGAAATCCGCTAAAGAACTTCCAAGATATGGCTCCGGACACTAAAAAGCATTTTTTCAAGATACAAAGGGCCATAAGTCTGTTTTTAACAGATGGTGTACAATGCCATTTGGTGTGCATCATCCTCTTATGCATATATATATACTCATACCAAGTTTAAATGAAATTCACCAAAGAACTTCCAAGATATGGCTCCGGACACAAAAGTGCCGGACGGACGGACAGCCGGACAACGCCAAAACAATATCCCTCCGCCTTTGGCGGGGGATAATGATATTAAGCACAAATCTTTCCCCACTGCCATGTCTTGATAAAGATACATAATTATGTATATTGGGCACCTATTATACATATTTCCATGTGAGCTGGTAGGGTGTTGGTAGTGAAATTCTGTCTAAAAAAGGTCTTTTAAAAACACATGATGAGACAGCATACTTTGCACAAGAAAAAGATTTTAAGATACGATGTATAGATCAGTATTGTAAAGTCAGTAATTAGTCACTAGCCTTAAAGGGGCAGTCAACCAGATTGACGAAAAAAGAAAAGTTCTAAAATACCGTTCTAACTCTAACCCTGCGAGTAACTCGCAGACTGTTCAGGTTTTTATGCTGTTCGCTGCTAATCATTATCTAAGGGTTAAAAATGAGGCCTTTACAACTTGCATCTTGTTAAATAGGAATTTAATTTAATAGTATTTTGTAAGAGACTACAAATGTGTACAAATATGTATCTAAGTTGAAAAGGGTTAAACAAGAGATTGGACTCTGCATAAGTCTGAGTCAAATGTAGGTCAGTGTCAACAGCAACATGAGGTAAGGTTAGAGTGGGTGTATTGATAGTGTTCAAGGACAACATCCATGCAAGTATGAAAGCTTTGTAGAAAAAATAATTGATAGTCTATGGAATGTGCCATTTTGTGTTTACCATGTAGAGATGGAAGGATGAGTCAATCATTATATACCTCTCAGTCAGTCAATACCGGGGCATACACAATATTTTCGGATTGGGTCTACTTTTTAATACTGTGAAACCATTTATTTTCGACAGCACAAAATTTCATCATTTTTATAAAAATGAAGATTTCGTCAGCACTTAAATTCGCCGATTTCTGATTTTGAGTTTTAAAAAATGCGTCAGTCAATATCCGATTTGTGTGTAATACATAGTCGCGATCAATCGCAGTTGCGAAAAATCGTGGTACGAATGCGGGAACACACTTGAGAATCACTGCAGGAGGTGGGGCCTGTTTGTCACATGCCAATTAACTAGTCTTTTGTTATCAAGGGACAGTAATGGACCCTCCTAATGTATGCCATTCACACGTTCATTGTTATGATTAGCGGTTAAGTGGGATCGAATAACCGTTAACGAGTGTTTGTAACAACGAAGCCAATTGCCAATTAGTCTTATTCTATTATTATAATTGCCATACTGATAACAATCGTACCTTTAAGTCAATACCGTTTTAAAACTGTTTGTGTTATACGAAAGAGGTTCCAATTTGTTTAGTGTCGTTTTTTTTCAAATAAAATGCTGTTTTATTCTGATATCAACATTAAAATTATAAACTCTATGTGTGTGTTTGTTCTTAAAAAGTAAACTACCGGTATATAAATCAATAATGTCAATAATCTAAAAATAAATATATTGATACATATAAAATATTAATAAGTGTGCTTAAACGCAAACAATCAAACAACAAACAGCAATTAAAATATTCTTTATTAATTTGTGATAAATACGCATGTTGATCACACACCGTCATCTTTTCATTTGGTTTATTGTCTTTCATCTGCATTCGCTGCGTTATGGCTAATATGCAACAACCCTGAAAAACGCAATGCACCTAATGGGTAATAAAGTTATAAACAATTAGAGCTAATTCAGTACCATTCTAAATAAACGAAGTCAACGCATTCGATACAGCTGTACTGCACACGCGTTTTAAAGAAGTGTAACGTGTCAGTTAAGTACCTTGTGTAATCTACATCCCTTTGTGTCAAAACCGGATTAATCTTGATAACGAAACAGCAGTGAATGTGTGCATGGATTATGTTGGAATTTAATGCCTCATGTCTACGGTAAAGTTTTAAAATATTGTTCAACTTAGTGTTTGTTTTTGTTCAAACATAGAGCATGATTGTTCGTTAGGATCTTAAATTCGCCGATCGGTCGACTGACGAAATTTATGAAAATTAATGCCTGACGATTAATAATGGTTTCACAGTATATTACTGCAGGGGACAAAAATTCCAATCGTCGGCTCGTATTGACGAGTGAAATCTTGAAAGGACGAGTGAATTTTCCTAAAGCTCTCGTCCTACAGGACGAGTGAAAAAAACTGATGTTAAAATATGTATTTTCTGACCAGTAAGACTCTTTTTCATTAAATAAAATCATTTCTTAAAGCATATCTATTCCGAAAGTAGAACGCGAATGAACCGGAAATCGTAATTGTAAATTTCATACAGCAGGTGCGCGTTGTTATGCGAGACTGTGTCCCGGAGTAAATATTGGCTTTTTGGTGTAAACTTTGCGCGTCCATGTTGACAGGGAACCATCTGACTTCATTCACTGTAAGTATTGATTTTTTTTAAAGAATTATTTTACTGCGAAGTACCGTTTTCAACCAGTCTGAATTTCATCTGAAAAATGTCTGACATACGAGCGTTCTTTAAAGGGGGCAGGAGCGATGTTCAACCATCCGAAATGGAAAGCACGCAAGCATTAGGAAAAGGAAAAAACAAATTTGTCTTCATTTATTTATTTTGTGTTCCTCATAAATAAAGTAAGTTAACATTTCTTCTGTGATCAGCTGGCATGAATAACTAAGTAAGCAGCATTTTAGCAGTGATATAGGAAACCATGGTTCAAACAAAAATCTCAAACCTAAATTCAAGCACTTTTCAAGGACTTTTTAAGGCCAAATTTTCATTTTCAAGGCCGAGAACCGTATGTTAGTTTCCTTTAAAAAATGCATTTTCAAGCCAGATTAACACAGTATATATCATTAATTTGCTCTAACACATTAAAATAATTTCACAATAAATCATTTGTGTTATTTCTAATTATTACATACACATAAATGTTATCCATCCTTAACTCAATAAGTCTCACATATGTATTTACTTTTTAAAGTTATTACAAACAAACACACTGTCTCTTTATATGCTCACATCAAACAGACTAGTTCATTTCATTTAAACAGAAGTCAGTTACTATAACATTTTGTATTTCACAGGGCTGTTGTTGTTAATGTCTGTTTTAGATTGCACAGTTTTAACAATAGCACCTTCCTGTTTCACCAAAAAGCACAATGCAGGACCCCTGTTTGCTTCTCAATTTCATGTTTTCTTTGTGGGTTTCCCCTTTATCGTGGCTTTTCAAAGCGCTTTCACCCATTCCCCCCGACACCAATGGTCTTTATATAGACCCAACAATGTGCTTTTCAAATGTCATTTGTTTTCTGTTCCGAGGAACATTCATAAGTTTCGCGCAAAACATAACGATAAACGTCATTTTGACAACTTCTTTATGACCAGAAAATAGCGCCATGAATATTCATGTTTAAGGAATGTTGACGTATCGTATAAGTTGAAATTATTTAAGCATTTTTCTGCATATCATCGGTGTTTATGACCAGAAAGTAGCGCCAGGAATATTCAGTTAACCACTCTGGTTTGAAACGACACTTCCCCATCGCTGAATTTTTACTCGCGAAAATTGATCACAATGGCGAACCTCTGACGTAGTACACATAATCTGTGACGTGTACACTTAATGTTTCGTACCCAATAGTGTACGAAACTTATATTTTGGTACACATTTTTTGCGCGAAGGAATTTATGATAAATGTTCGTAATATTTTCCATAAGAACGATTTAAGTTTATGGCGATGATAAAAGTAATTTTGAACAAAATAAAAATTTTCAAGGCTTTTTTACATGAAATAAGTACTTTTCTAGCACTTTTTCAAGGCCAACCTTTGTTCAAGGGCTTTTCAAGCCTAGGACTCGTTTTCAAGCACTTTTCAAGCCCTGTGCGAACCCTGGAAACATTGTTAGTCATATCAGTCCTTTGCAATCTTTCTTTCACACATATTTGAAGGACAAGTGCATGTGTTTGCAGGACGAGTGAAAATTTTAATGCACTTGTCCTGCAGGACGAGTGCAATTTATAAATATTTTTGTCCCCTGTACTGTAAGTACCACATACAATTTGGTGTCACAATCAAGATCAACGGAAATAACCACTTGTGAGGAGCGGCAAGCAGATCTGGTAAACGAAAGGGCATACTTAAATGTTGACTGTGAAGGACCGATAGTTAAGTATTGCTATTATGAACATCATAGTTCATAGATACAATAACAACCAAATTAAACACGATAAGAGTTAACAACTTAACAGATATATCAGATAGTCACTAACAAATTGTCCTATGTATATTTTGCTCCGGATTCATACAAACATTGCTAATTTTGACCGGAAAACACTAGTTGCACTGCCACGATCATGCTGACAAGCAAAACTTAGAAAGGCAATATACATGTTATAATATTATCTGCAACAAAGCACTTTTTAAAATCGTCATACCCTCAAGGATGTTTCCTACTGATTGTTTATATTTATATGACACGGAAGTTTTGCCTAATTGCTCCAGATGTGTTGTTTTTTGTTATTAAAAAACAATAAATCAAATAGAAATGTAATGAAATAGATTGTGGGTAAATGACATGTATTATTTTACAAAAATTAGGTCAATGCCCTGCAATGTTGTTACCTTCTAGCACTTAAACAATATATCAGAGGAAGATAAAACGCTGCAATTTGAAAAACTCGGATATCAATAAGAAGAGCAAATGAACGAAAAATCAAATGCATACATCGTTGTTACAAGAGGGCCATGGTGGCCCTGTATTGCTCCACTGTTTTTTTATGCGAAAAAAACGTGCAATGAGCATGGGTTGAAATGTACTCAAGCATGTGACTTTCTCTTTCTATCCCTCGTCCCACTGGGCGTTTAAAGTTGGAAGGGTGAGCATTTTTATATATGGAAAAAGTTACTACCGTGTTAACTAAACACACTAAAAAGCCTAGGAATTGTTGCACAGGTCCTTTGCTTATAACGTAGGTACATTTATCTCTCCAAAAGATATTGTCGTTCTTTCTATTTCACATATTTTTAGATGCTGAAGATCAAATCTACGCATTTGATTTGAAACAGATTCACAAGACCCATATGAATCAAAATGCCTTAACCCTTTACCAAACGACACATTTTGGACATTCCCAATTTGAAAGAGGTTGCAGACGACAATTAAATTATAATAGAATCCGAAGGAAATGATCAGGTAGGGAAGAAATAATTGTGATAAAAGGAGAAATTGCTCATCTTGAGCAATTTCTCCTTTTATCACAATTATTTATAAAGTCGTCAGCTACAAACCTGTAAAATCCTGTTAGTGTTTGGTAAAGGGTTAATAATCTCTGGTTCCTTCTTAAGAGCCTTTCACACATTTATAACAAATACAATAGTAGCATCTTTCTTTGTAAAGAATCATCTCAAAATATAACAAGGGCTGTTTGTAAAACATGCATGCCCCCATATCGGCTGTCAGTTGTAGTGGCAGCCATTGTGTGAATACGTTATTTGGCACTGTGACCTTGACCTTTGACCTAGTGACCTAAAAATCAATAGGGGTCATCTGCGAGTCATGATCAATGTACCTATGAAGTTTCATGATCCTTGACATATTAGCTTTTTTGAGTTATCATCCGGAAACCATTTTACTGTGTAAAGTCACCGTGACCTTGACCTTTGACCTTAGTGACCTGAACGTCAATAGGGGTCATCTGCGAGTCATGATCAATGTACCTATTTAGTTTTATGATCCTAGGTGTAAGCCTTCTTGAGTTATCATCCAGAAACCAGTTTACTATTTCGGGTCACCGTGACCTTGATCTTTGATCTAGTGACCTAAAAATCAATAGGGGTCATCTGCGAGTTATGATCAATATACCTATGAAGTTTCATGATCCTAGGCATGAGCGTTCTTGAGTTATCATCTGGAAACCATTTAAATATTTCGGGTCACTGTGACCTTCACCTTCGACCTAGTGACCTGAAAATCAATAGGGGTCATCTGCCAGTTATGATCAATGTACCTATGAAGTTTCATGATCCTAGGCATAAGCGTTCTTGAGTTATCATCCGGAAACCATTTTACTATTTCGGGTCACCGTGACCTTGACCTTTGACCTAGTGACCTGAAAATCAATAAGGGGTCATCTGCGAGTCATGAACAAATTTGGTAGAGGACTATTAGATATCACTACATACCAAATTTAGTAGCCCTAGGCTCTATAACTATGAACAAGAAGATTTTAAAAGTATGCACAAAATAGGCCTTATTTAAGCATATGTTCATTTTTGTGACCCCCGGGGCAGGGTCAAATTTGTCCCCATGGAACAAAGTAAGTAGAGACCTATAAGATGTCACTACATACCAAATTTGGTAGAAATAGGCCCAATAGTTATGGACAAGAAGATTTTTAAAGTTTGCACAAAATGGGCCCTATATAAGCATATGTTCAATTTTGTGACCCCTGGGGAACGGTCAAATTTGATCTCAGGGGCTTAATTTGAACAAACTTGGTAGAGGACTATTAGATGTCATTACATACCAAATTTGGTAGCCCTATGCCATATGGTTATGGACAAGGAGATTTTTAAAGTTTGCACAAAATAGGCCTTATATAAGCAAATTTTCAATTTTTTGACCCCCCCGGGGCAGGGTCAAATTTGATCCCAGGGGAATAATTTGAAGAAACTTGGTAGAGGACTATAAGATGTCACTACATACCAAATTTGGTAGCCCTATGCCCTATGGTTATGGACAAGAAGATTTCTAAAGTTTTCACAAAATAGGCCTTATATAAGCAAATTTTCAATTTTTGACCCCCCGGGGCAGGGTCAAATTAGACCCCAGGGGCATAATTTGAAGAGACTAGGTAGAGGACTATAAGATGTCACTACATACCAAATTTGGTAGCCCTAGGCCCAATGGTTATGGACAAGAAGATTTTTAAAGTTTTCACAAAATAGGCCTTATATTAGCAAATTTTCAACTTTTTGACCCCCTGGGGCAGGGTCAAATTTGACCCCAGTGGAATAATTTGAAGAAACTTGGTAGAGGACTATAAGATGTCACAACATACCCAATTTTGTGGCCCTAGGCCCAATGGTTATGGACAAGAAGATTTTTAAAGTTTTCACAAAATAGGCATTATATGAGCAAATTTTCAACTTTTTGACCCCCCAGGGCAGGGTCAAATTTGACCCCAGGGGCATAATTTGAAGAACCTTGGTAGAGGACTATAAGATGTCACAACATATCAAATTTTGTAGCCCTAGGCCCAATGGTTATGGACAAGAAGATATTTAAAGTGTTCAAAAAATAGGCCTTATATAAGCAAATTTTCAATTTTTTGACCCCCCAGGTCAGGGTCAAATTTGACCCCAGGGGCATAATTTGAAGAAACTTGGTAGAGGACTATAATATGTCACTACATACCAAATTTGGTAGCCCTAGGCCCAATGGTTATGGACGAGAAGATTTTTAAAGTTTTCACAGAATAGGCCTTATATAAGCAAATTTTCAATTTTTGACCCCCCAGGGCAGGGTCAATTTTGACCCCAGGAGCATAATTTGAACAAATTTGGAAGAGGTTCACCCCAGGAACATTCTTGAGAAATTTCATCAGAATTGGACCAGTAGTTTTGGAGAAGAACATGTTTAAAGAAAAAGTTAACGCACGCACGCACACACGACTGACACAGGACCATGACATACGCCCCACTGGCCTCTGGCCAGTGGAGCAAAAAAATCATTTGTCACTTGTCAAGGTATGAATGGCCATGATTTAGTTTTATTATGCAGAAAACACACTGACCTGATTGTTGTATAACATTTACCTCAGTGTTGCATTATACAGATAACACATTGACCTAAGTTTTGTATTATGCAGCCATCACATTAACCTGATTGCATTACGCAGCAAACACATTTATCTGATTTTTGTATTATGCAGCAAACATATTGACCACATTTTGTTGCATTTTGCAGCCAACGCATTGACCTGAGTGTTGCAATATGAAGCAAACACATTCACCGTATTTAGTTGTGTTATGCAATGACCACATTGACCTGATTTAGAAGTATTATGCAGCGAATACATTGACCTGATTTAGTTGCATTTTGCTTCAAACACATTGACATAATGCAGTGAAAACATTGACCTGTTTGTTGCATTATTCAGCGAACACATTGATCTGATTGTATTATGTAGTGAGCACATTGACCTCATTGTTGCATTATGCAGCAAACACAATTTGACATGATTTAGTTGTATTATGCGGTGAACACATTTACCTGATTTAGTTGCATTATGCAGTGAACATTTTTACCTGATTGTTGTATTATGCAGCAAACAAATTGACCTGATTTATTTGTATTATGCAGTGAACACATTGACCTGAATTGGTTGTATTATGCATAAATCATATTCATGTGATTTAGTTGTTTTATGCAGCGAACACATTGACATGATTTAGTTGTTTTACGCAGCGAACACATTGACCTGGTTTAGTTGTATTATGCAGCAAACACATTGACCTGACTTAGTTTTATTGTGCAACGAACACATTGACCTGGTTTAATTGTTTTATGCAGCAAACACGTTGACCAGATTTAGTTGTATTATGCAGCAAAGGCATTGACCTGATTTTCAAAATCTCAATTTAAATAGGTTTATGTTAATTCATTATCTACAAATTTGTTAATTCAACCTCATTCATATTCACATAATTCAGGGATTGTATTCAATATTTGTCAATTGCCATTAATGGGAGATGTGCCGAGTCATGTAAGGACAAACTCATCAAAGCGCAGAGCTATTCCCAGAGTATATCACTTAGATACGAAATGTGTTTGCAAAGCTTTCCTCCAGAAGACGTTAGCTATTGGTGGCAGAATGATAGAAACAGCACTGAAATCACTATCTTCAGGAACATTTGCTTGCTTTGACAGGCGTGGAAAGCACACTCCCCATAACAAAACCCCAGATGCAATCATAGAAGATGTCCGTAATCATATAGAATCATTTCCTACTGTAGAAGCACATTACACACGCCAAGACACTAAAAGGCGTTTTCTACGATCTGATTTAAATATTAGTAAATTTTATTAATTATACAAAGAAAACTGTAAAGAAACGGGCAGGCAATACATATCAAGTTCAATGTATCGTACAATTTTCTGTGAGGAGTTTAACTATTCATTCCATATAACCAAGAAGGACCAGACGTGCGCTGTGTATAGAAATAAGGAGATAGCAGGCGAGCTAACCACCGATTTGAAAATTGCATATGGTATTGATTTGATTAAACTGCATATTGTATTGATTTGATTAAACTGATTTGAAAATTGCTTTTGAATACCATATCAAAAGAAACAAGATGTGTTTGTGAAACACAATGTCCCCCTATATATGACCTTGACCTTGTGAAGGATGACCTTGACCTTGTGAAGGATGACCTTGACCTTTCACCACTCAAAATGTGCAGCTCCATAATATACACATGCATGCCAAATATCAAGTTGCTTGCAGCTCCATAATATACACATGCATGCCAAATATCAAGTTGCTATCTTCAATATTGCAAAAGTATTCATAAAATAAGCGATTTGGGCCACATATATTTGACCTCTGACCTTGAAGGATGACCTTGACCTTTCACCACTCAAAATGTGCAGCTCCATGAGATACACATGCATGCCAAATATCAAGTTGCTATCTTCAATATTGCAAAAGTATTCATAAAATAAGCGATTTTGGCCACATATATTTGACCTCTGACCTTGAAGGATGACCTTGACCTTGACCTTTCAACACTCAAAATGTGCAGCTCCATAAGATACACATGCATGCCAAATATCAAGTTGCTATCTTCAATATTGCAAAAGTATTCATAAAATGAGCGATTTTGGCCACATATATTTGACCTCTGACCTTGAAGGATGACCTTGACCTTTCACCACTCAAAATGTGCAGCTTCATAAGATACACATGCATGCCAAATATGAAGTTGCTATCTTCAATATAGCAAAAGTTATTGCAAAATGTTAAAGTTGGCGCAAACAGACCAACAGACAGACCAACAGACAGACAGACAGACAGGGCAATAGTGGGGGACATAAAAATACAGCTAGAGATGAAAAGAAGTTGGATAAGTCTCGTGCAAAACAAGACAAGTCATACCATGTTGCAACATTTGATCTAGAGGCTGTTTTACCGATTCCATGTTCTCTTGTGAGTAAAGTTTATTATAAAAGAAAGCTCAATTGTTACAATCTTTCCTTTTATTATTTACAAAACGCAAGTTTGACATGGTTTTTGTGGAATGAAACTGAAGGAAAACGGGGCTCTTGTGAAGAGGGAACTTGTCTTTTGACTTACATGAAATCTCTTCCTATCACAGTAGATAATGTCTGTTTTTATTCTGACTGTTGTGGTCAAAATCGAAATAGGGTTGTTACTGTTGCATTGATGCATGCTTAAGAGAAATGTAAAAACATAGAGACACTATTAAACAAAAGTAATTAGAAAGTTGACATACCCAGATGGAGTTGTGATAGTGTACATGCTTCGATAGAACGAGCAAAGAAACGTACATCGGTATATGTACCGAGCCAGTGAGAAACAATTGTGAAGGTTGCACGAAAAAGAAATCCGTATGTTGTAGTGCCGATGAAATACTATGACTTTTTAGATATCAATCATGTAGCCAAATATGTACTACCAGGGCTCGACACTAACAGTGACTCCGTTGACCCGGGGTCAATAAAAAATAGGGAGGACCAGTTAAACTAGAAATTTGGTTGATCCGTCGGACCAGTTAAAAATCCTGGCCAGCTTATTGTGAAATACTGGTGGAAAGCCGTTTTCATCAATAAAACAACTTTATATGTTCATAATAAATCGATAAAATTCATAATTATTTTATGGGCCGACTCGAGACTGGGATAAAAATAGCAACATATTGGAAATTCCAATTTTCTAGATGCCCGGATGACAAAAACCTGTTGTCGGATCAAAAAATCGATTTGCGTTCCCCAAAATCTCCTGGCTTCGCCATGATCGATGCACAAATTAACATAAAATTCGATTTTTAAGATTACAACTTTACGCGATGTGGAATTTTATTCCGGGGGTGGTTCAACCGCCGCCTAAAAAACCTAAAGCTAATTGTTTTCTTTTTATGCACAATACATTGTGGTTAGTTCAGAAAGTAAGTTGAAATTTAAGTAAAATAACATAGAAATTGTCGGATCACTTTAAATCTTGGAGGACCAGTAATTTCTGAAAGCTGGTGGTCCTTTGGGTCAGTAGGTAAAATAAGTTAGTGTCAAGCCCTGACTACCGTTAAACGTTGTAAATAAAAGTGGACAAAACGTTTTATGGACAAAAATATAACATGGATAAAACTGCAAAAAAGTGATCCGGGGCGTGTGTTTTTTAAGAGCAGTTTCGATGACACCAGTTTTCATATGTGCAACTTAAATCCTCAAGGAAAGGACCTTCTATAAAATGTGACTTAAAACCCCTGTATGATGCCAAACTTCCAATTACAGTTGCAAAGAAAAAAGACCTGCTATCACTTTGCTCTGATGAATAATTCCTTCAGAATATGACCAGTATTTCAAGGATATTCCATCTGATAAGACAACTAGGGAAAGTCTTCCAAAACCAGATACAATGGAAGAAAGTGAAGATTCAAATGTGGAATAGAAAATCTGAACTTGACTTTCTTCCATTGTGAAGGTTGGAGATAAACAAGTCCATACTGATTGAAATACATGTATACAGAGGGGGTAATAATGTGACAAACATGATGGCGACATCCTTGCCGAGACAGCAATTTTTCACTCTTTTATACCCTTTATATTTTTTATTAATTGTTAAAACGCTGCTGACTTTCCAGCCATATCGGCAAGAAAGTGATTATCCTTGATTTGTAATTAATATTCGCTCTATATCTCGATTTTACTCACTGCAATTTTTTTGAACAGGTCACATAATTACAGCTCCCACTAAGATAATACGCAGCAAGTTAAGTTGAGATAAAGAGGGATTATACATATGAAACAAATGCTAATCACTCTCTTGCTGATTTGGCTGGAAAATGAGTGGCAATTTAACAATTGATTCACGTAATAAAAGGTATAAAACGGCGAAAAATACCTTTCGTGGCATGGGCACTGGCATCTTGTTTGTCCCCTGATTATCACCTCTGATATAGCTGGCAGTTGTTTTATTGCAACAACAAATTCTGTGGTAAATAGGCAATAAACGAACACCGCAGAAACATGAAACAAAAACAAGCACAGCAGTTACATTGTGCAAAAATGAAAGATTGCCTAACATTGAGTAAACATCGCAGTAACATTGAGCAAAAATGAAAGATTGCGTAACATTGAGTAAACACCGCAGTAACATTGAGAAAAAACGAACACCGCAGTAACATGGAGTAAAAATGAACACCGCAGTAAAATTGAGCAAAAATGAACACCACAGTAATATGAGTAAACACCGCAGTAACATTGAGCAAAAATAAACTCTGCAGTAAAATTGAGCAAAAATGAATACCGCAGTAACATTGAGTAAACCCTGCAGTAACATTGAGCAAAAATGAGCACGGTAGTAGCATTGAGCAAAAATGAACACCGCAGTAATATTGAGTAAACATCGCAGTAACATTGAGAAAAAACAAACACCGCTGTAACATGGAGCAAAAATGAACACCGCAGTAACATTGAGCGAAAATGAAAGATTTCCTAAGATTCAGGAAACACAGCAGTAACATTGAGCAAAAACAAACACCGCAGTAACATTGAGTAAACACCGCAGTAACATTGAGTAAACACCGCAGTAACATTGAGCAAAAATGAAAGCTTTGCTAACATTGAGTAAAAATAAACGTTAATGTAACACTGAGCGAAAAAAAAAAGATTGCGTAACATTGTGTTGTTAAGTCCTACTAATGGAATGAAGTGTGTTTATTTGTATGTCAGATTTAACCCTTTACCACTTAGATACACGTATTTTGGCGCATTTGTTTTCCCTTAGAAAGTTTCATTTAAATAAATAACTTTCTTACTAAATTCAAGTTTTAAAGGCTTGATTTGCAACCCTTAGTTTCTGATAAACAGCAAACAGCATAAAACCTGTACATACTGCGAGTTATTTACTCGCAGGCTGTTCTGGTTTTATGCTGGTTGCATCACAATTTTCACTTTGCTTCTGATAGGGGAAAGGGTAAAGAGGTTTGTCACCTCGTTTATGCACATCTATTTCTTTAAAATCAATCCCCAGAATTTTCCTCCCCTCTATCTTCTCTTCAATCTCACTGCCGTACATTACTGTTTAGCAGACTTTATATTTCACCAAGTATTCTGGTGTTTTTTAGAGGAAGACACTTGAACAAGAGTTAAACCACAGCTCCGTTCTTATGCTGCCCTTCACCGTGCTAGTCATCGTGGCCCTGTACAACTACCAGAAGGTATATATGTTATCTTTTTGGGGAAAACAAGTCATAATACATGTGCTTAAAATCCCCATAGGCTAATCAGGGACGACACTTTCTTCTTTATGTTATAAACAAAAATCTAGTCTAGGCGGAAAAGTGTTGTCCCAAATTAGCCTGTGGGGTCTGTGCAGGCTAATATGAGAGTTTATGTACTTATGTAATTAAACCCAGTTTTCACAGAACGCAGCTCATATGATGGCCTTTTGCTCCCACAGATTGGAAGGCATTGATCATTGCAATTGTCTTTCCGTAGGTATTACCTACCTATGCACATCCCGTTCTGACCCCACCGATTGGGAGGAATCGATCATAGCACTTTTCTGTCCGTACGTATATATGTACATCCCGTTCTTCCTCCACAGATTGGGAGGAATCGATCATAACACTTGTCTGTCCATAGATATCACGTAGCTATGTACATCCCAAAGCTTGTGTTTTTAAGCCTCTTTAACTTCTGGGTAGATTTAGCTCAGGTTTCAAAATTAAATGACCTTAATGTGCAGACAATTGTAGAAAAACGGATGGCATCAATTATGGTCCTTGTTCAGTTTTTTCTAACATAGCAAATAAAGTCGCCGGAAGCTTGTGTTCTTTAATGACTGGGTGGATCTTGCTAAAACTTTTACACCTGAATAACCATAATGTGTAGAAGATAGTAAGAAAGGAAATTTGGTTGCAACAAGTTTCGGAAGCATTGAGGTCGATTGTCAGTTTTTAACCAGGTTTTCCGAAGGAAAAAACTGGTTATTAGATTGGCGATGTCGGTGGGCGGGCTGGCGGGCGAAACAAGCTTGTCCCGGCTATAACTTTGTCGTTCATTGTCAGATTTTAAAATCATTTGGCACATGTGTTCACCATCATTAGACGGTGTGTCGTGCGAAAGAATTACGTCGATATCTCCAAGGTCAAGGTCACAATTTGAGTTTGAAGGTTAAACATGGCCATAAATGAGCTTGTCCTGGCCATAACTTTGTCGTTCATCGTCATTGTCAGATTTTAAAATTATTTGGCACTTTTGTTCACCATCATTAGACGGTGTGTCGCGCGAAAGAATTACGTCGATATCTCCAAGGTCAAGGTCACAATTTGAGTTTGAAGGTCAAAAATGGCCATAAATGAGCTTGTCTGCGCCATTACTATGTCATTCATTGTGACATTTTAAAATCATTTGGCACATTTGTTCACCATTATTGGATGGTGTGTCGCTGCGTCAATATCTCCAAGGTCAAGGTCGCCACAACTAAAAATAGATTGATTTTGAAACAACTATGTAACTGTGAACAATCAGTAACAATGCACATTTTGATTTTGAGTTGTCTCTCTTTATCAGACATTTTTTCTTCTTGAAATCAAGGTCAATTTTACACAAGGGGGTTAACAATACACATTTTGAATTGTCTCCCTTTATTAGACTTTTTTCAACTGAAAACCTGGTTTTGTGACAATTTTGTCCCGTGTTCCATGATAAAATATATAGACCAAATATTTTGAGTTTTAGTTTAAACCTATTTATTTTAGCTTGATTGCATCGAAAGCCTCAGGCTTATTGAAATTCTCTCGAGTCTGTTTCTTTGGCTTAGAGCCAGTACTTGGTGTCTTTGGTTGAAATCTAAAGAACGCTTCCACAGTGGGGATCGAATCAGTGACCATCCCGTCCCTAGGCAGACACCTTATCCTGTACACCACAGCGACCTCAATTTTGAGTTTTTAACTCATCTTTAAAGCCTGGGGGGAAACGGGCTCAAACTTTCACAATTCAATGTGAAGATGATTGTAGAGAAAAGAATTTTTACCAGTTTGGACCAGTTTCGTGCAGTTTGTCTTTGTCCGTCATAGAATATTAAGTGGATTTTCTGTATCCAAACATGGGTTATGGGTGCATTAGCGTCTGTGACGCATTTCTTGTTTCTTTGTAGAAATAAAGTGACAACAGTTTGAGCGATATAGTATTGGTTTGTTGTTGATGTTTAAATGCACTTCGCAGATTTTTAAAATATAAAATGATGAACTTTACACATAAAAAGATAAGAGTTTTACGTTACCATAGGAAATGGCTAAGCATAAAAGGGCCTGTCATTTAGATTACTGATTTTGTTGAGTAAGGTCCCTTTGGACATGCAGTTAATTCCCTTTGTTCCTTCCGCAGTTACTTCCCCTGGGTAAGCAGCTTTACAGTCAGGTGCAGATTGCAGTTCAGAACCGACAGAATGCAGCACTCTATCAGCAGCAGGCTCAGCAACATGAGCAGCAACAGCAGCAATTCTCACTTTTACATGATCTTGATGATTCGCCGATGGTCCGGAGAAAAATCGAAACCGCGAAAAACTTGAAATGAAACATTTTCTATAGGCAGCTTTATATCTTACGAATGTAGTTATTGTACATGTAGTCATGAAATTTGAATATTCAAGTTTGTTTATATGAAAATAAATCATTAGTTTCATTGATAGCAAAATAACCATTTCAATCTAAATTTGTTCGTGACTTGACAATTAAATGTAAATGAGCTTGATTTTTCCCTATTTTTTCGTAATAATTAGAGTGGATTTAAAAAAAGAAACGCAGTTGATCTAGTGGTCACATTATTTGTTTGTGTAGATTCTTTTGACATAATATAATAAATTATTGGTTACGGTATTATGTTTGGTATTTAAAAGTTATATGTAAAGAAAGTAAACATGCAATTGTGTTTACATCATATTCAAGATATCCATTGTTTAAGTCATAAACATAATTTAAGATTTGTTGTAAGTATTTTATGTAAAATTGTATGGATCCACTAAAAACAATGTTACTCAATCAGATATTGATAACTTAATACAACAAATATAAAAATATGACTGACCAAAAAAACAACATGTTTCTGTATGGTCTAAATTTATATTCTAGAGGTCCCCCAGTTCCACAGGACTGACTTTTCTTTATTGTCCCCTACCGGTTTTAACGGAGGGGACTTATGGTTTGCGCTCTGTGCGTCTGTCTGTCACACTTTTCTGGATCCTGCGATAACTTTAAAAGATATTAATATTATTCATGAAACTTGCAACATGGATAGATGGCAAAATTGACATTATGCACATCATTTCATTTTGTTCCTACATCAAAAATTGTGGTTGCTATGGCAAAAAAAATGAAAAATGAAAATGGTGGAATTTCTGACAATGGTGGAGCCGGTAGGGGACCATATTGCTTGACAATAGCCTTGTTATATATTGTTTTCCCTTGTTATTGTATTTATTTAAAACTATTCCAAAATGTTACAGTTTTGTTAGCAAATTAATTAAATGAAATAAAAAGAAGATACGAAAATCTTAGAACAAGTCCCTTCATACATCATTTGTTCAAAACTTTAATATTATGTTGTTGCATGTATGCTTTATTATTTTCAATTGATCAATATAATAATGCATTGTGAATCATGCTAGTATGTTTGTTTTTTGGCAGCTTTAAAAACAATTTCCATAATAAATAATCATGATTATAGATACACCATATCATTGGAATATGCCTGCAGTCGTGTTTGTTTTGTGTGCAAAACCTGAAAGCCCAAAATTAGGGTTGCTATCACCTTTGTTATATCTCTGCATCCAAAGTGTTAGCTGTAAAGTTTACAAGGTATAAAGTAAGTCTTTAACAATTAGTTTGGTGGTAATAAAGTTATTCTTTTTCGATCTTAGATATACATTTTTCAATTGCAAAAAAACGTTCAAACTTTGGAAAATAAAAAGAATCATTCAAGATTTATTTGAACCTTTCAATATGCAAAAAATATCTGAAAAATAATTGATTTGAGAAATTGTTTGTATACATAAATCATATTGTCTGAACGTGTTGTGTTTTTTGTGTGGACGAGTATATAAATAAACAGAAACTGTACATTTTTGTATTTCCGTATTCAAGCTTTCCTTTTGTTTTTTTGTTTGCAACTATAAGTTCTTTTCTGTTCAATAACTTGATGCATCAATTGCAAATTGTCAAGAGTTGCTATTTGTCGTTATTAATTATAATAAAGACATTTCCACATATTCTATATGAAATTTTATTAGGTTTTCAATAGTGGCTATGTAAGAAAAGGCCCATAGAGGCCCACCAAAAACAACTTTTAAGTTAAATTGCATACTTAATATGAAAGAATTATCTGCATGTTTTGTGACAACCCAAAACTTACTAGTAATCTTTCTGACTCAAAATGTTTGAACAAATTTTGAATTTATTTACATCAATTGGCCATGTTAAATTATGCCCCCATCCACCAAAAAGCTTTTGAGTTGACCATTCAGCATAACAAACACTTTTTCTGATCATATTTGGCCACCTAGCTCAGTTGGTACAGCAGTGGATGGCTAATCCGAGAGACAGGGCTCGATCCCTAACCTGGCTACGTAACTTGTCAGAGGACTGGTCATGCAATACTTTCTTAGACGATTCTCCTCCCATTGTGTACACACCGGTCTTACTGACCTGTGTACTAACACAAAAGGAATTGTGGGTAGCACTTCTTTTACGAGTGAAGCAAAAGTAAGTCAGATAAATCATGCTACTGATAATTGCTATCCGTCTTAATAAGGATTCAAAATCACATTTAAACATAATACAATTACATTTCTTTAAACAACATTCCATTTTAAACTTATGATAAAAAAAACGATTTTCTTTCATCATTAACATTTTCATTCCTACCCAGAACTACTTTGGCGTAAGCATAAATTCCCAAACAAGGAGAACGTGATGCGTCTTAGTATAGAGGTGACAATAACGTAGCCATCTATGTATAGAATGTTCTCCTCCTACCTCTGGCTCAAGTGTGGCATTTGTAATTTACATGAGGATGTGCACTTCATACTGGTATATGAGTTAACCCCGGAAAAGTGAGTTGGTAAACTTGCTGCCGTGATTTGCACTTAAAAACTATTTTAAAAGGGGGAAAAACTTATAAAAAACAAACAAAAAACTTCTATTTGCAGAGCGTGATTTCAAATGAAAGAAAATTATGAATATGCTTTTTCCAAAAGGACTGTTTTAAGTTGTTAATGAAATCTAGAAAAAAATATGGAGCTGTTAAATAAAATAAGTGGTAATACATTTATTTTTACATGCTAGTCACAACCTCTCTGATTGAAATCAGGAATTCTCTGTTTTGTTTTCTCTTTCCATCATTCATATGTCCCTTATTTTTGGAATATATTACTCCCTAATCTCTGAATGTTGTGAGCTAAAATGTCAGTTATATAACTTAAATTTGTTATTTCTTTTGCAAAGACATGGGCCATGTTGTTCAACCCAGTATGGGAACAATAGATATAAAACACAAACTAAAATTTTGGAAAATACGTATAATATAATTTTGTATTATTGCAGGTATGGTAAATGATATATTTGTGTCGTGCTCTTTGATAAGAGGGTTGAATGCATGTGCAGTCAGCACAGGCTAATCAGTGTGGACACTTTCCTCTTTTATGATAATTTCCGTTTAAAGGATGTCTCTTCTTTGCAGAAATCCAGTTTAGGCGACAAGTGTCGTCCCTGTGCGGACTGCACAGTCAAATCTGGGATAACACTTTATGTGCACATGCATTAAACCCCATTTGCACAGAGCACGGCACATATGTATTATTGCAGGTATGCTGTATAAAAATGTATATAATGCACAATGTATAAAATGCTAAATTATATTGGCTTAATATAATTTCAAATTGGACAACCTTGTAAGTATAAAAGTGTTTACAAAATAACGAAATTGATAGGGATTTTAATCTTAATGGAAAATCAACCATTTCTCCATATAACAGAAGTAATACATAAACTAATACATGCCTTTTCAGACAAATTACTCCCCTCAGATCCAAGAATGTGAAAAAATTGCCCAACTATATATGTCACAAGTTAATTAAACCTATGAAATAATTGCGATTTGTCATACATTTTATGCAGTCATCTGCTTCAAACTGTCAATGTACAACACGCATGGCATTATTGTAAGGTATTTGATAGGAAATATAAAGAAAGAAGTATTAATGTATGAATTAATACATCATTTAAATGGTGTAATAATAATAATACTAGAATGTTGTAAGATCCAAAAAAAGACTAGATTGAAATCCCACGTGATCTTCAAAAGCAAGTCATGTACCAATGAAATAGTTTTTCTTCTATGGTCCAAGAGGCATTGTTCAACTGTTTGAGTAGACGTCATGAATGAACCACAAATGTCTGTCCTGAAAAACTGTCTTCTCTTGTCCAACAGAGGCTGGCCACCATTTTGCCAAGCCTGCCATTGGTGCTCTGTAAAATCAGTATATTTCCAAATGTTTTGAAATATAAAACTAAAAAGAAATCGGGTAAAATATTGAAAAGTGAAAAGATCAAAATGTAAGAATCTAAAGGTTTTTCATTTGTTGAATTATAAATTCATATTTTATATAAAGAAGGAAAATATGAAATTGATATTGCACTAAATTTTAATGAAATATCAATTTCCTCTCTTCCTTCTTTATAATATGATCTATAAATAAACATGATTTCATTGGTCTAGACAGTGGTCGACCAAAGACACCATATTTCATATTCTTGAAAGTCCAGTTTTCCATTGGAACTTCAACATTTAGCATTTTGTAACCAAAATGTATGTCTTGAAGGATCAAAAACGTGTACCAAAAATTAATATATTAGAAATATGTCAAGAAATTCTTAAGTTTACATGTCAAAACAATGAAACCAGCAGAACAGCAAACTGAAAAGCCCACTACTATTTACCCCTTTAACCCTTTCCCATTTAGAAGCAAAGTCTGTTGAGCTGTTTGCTGCTCATCAGTATCTAAGGTTTGGAGATGAAGCCTTAAAAACTTGAATCTAGTAAAAATAGGTCTTAAATTAAACGTAACGTTCTAATGGACTTCAAATGCAAGAAAATATGTATCTTAGTTGTAAAGGGTTAAACTTTATGGGGAAATACAAACGTATACAAGTAAACAGAACTAACAACACACATTTTAGTGTACCTGGCAAACGACTCCATACCAAAGCACGCTACACTGGTCTTTAGACAATTTTGCAATGGTTTCACGACAATCTCTGTCCGTTTCAGAATCCAAAAGATTTCCAGCATGCACGTGTATCACACATGGTTTGACTATTTCATATTTGTTTCTTCTGTGGCAGTCGCAGACCTCTTGTGACATGATTTCAAGCATTTTCGTAATGTCCGAGTGTTCTGTGTGCACAAACACGTAGGTGTTAAAATGCGATGACACCTCACTGACCTGTAGAAAATAACAACAGTTGATAAACTAATAATTTAGGGTTAAAGAATAAAACTGGCGACAAATTTAGGCTATTTGTTTAAAAAACAGTGGACTTTCTAGGTTTGTATCGTTTTAGTAAAGATTTTATGATGCAGGAGAGTTATGAGCCTTGATCAACGATCATGAACAAAGATTACAAACTAATGTGATAAGTTTCCGTTGAATACCTGTTTAGTAAACAATGATATGGAGTTGTTGCAACGTCATATGACCAATTGTTAATCATCAAGAGACAACTCGGCTACATAAGTATTTTTGGAAAAATAAAGAGCCCGAACTCTGCAAGTCCTATAGCACATTTTTTTATCATCTATCATAGCAACGTCATTTAAAACTCAGCCATTATCATTAATTTGGTGAAAATTGGTTTAAAACTGTTTGACCTGGCAAGCAAAAATGAAGATGGTCTAACCACAACGACTGACTGTCAGATCATAAACCTTTATAACCTTCATCAGACGGATAGGATTGGTTAAAGTATATATCGTTCGTTCCTTCCGTTATTTCTGGCAGATGTGATATTTTGTTAAACATGATACAACAAAACATTTAGTGTCTCCAATTGTAGAATGTTTGCTTCCTCTACATTCACACTTACATGTTGTACAAGTATCAAAAACTAACTACAAAAAATACTAAGTATTAAAATAAACTAGAATACATGTCATCATCTACATAAAATTGATGGAAATGGCAGATTTTCTAACTTTTTGTAAAGTAAGGTGATCACACTAATTACCCTGACAAGTTCACCTGTTATTGCCCTTGGTTTATGGTAGTGGATATACTTCACGACTTATGGCCCTTGATTTACAGTAGTGGATAGATTTCACGACTTATGGCCCTTGGTTTATGGAAATGAATATACTTCATTGACTTACCGTATGTCCCTTGGTTTATAGTAGTGGATATATTTTATGACTTTTATGACTTAAAGCCTTTGGTTTATGACAGTTGATACATTGTATGACTTTTGGCCCTTGGTTTATGGCAGTGGATAGATGTCAAAACTTTTGGCCGTTGGTTTATAGTAGTGGATAGCTTTCATGACTTATGGCCCTTGGTTTATGATAGTGGATAGATTTCATGACGTATGTCCCTTGGTTTATAGTAGTGGATAGATTTCACGACTAATGTCCCTTGGTTTATAGTAGTGGATAGATTTCACGACTTGTGGCCTTTGGTTTATGGCAGTTGATAGATTTCACGACTTATGG
Source organism: Dreissena polymorpha (assembly GCF_020536995.1). Classification (NCBI taxonomy): domain Eukaryota; kingdom Metazoa; phylum Mollusca; class Bivalvia; order Myida; family Dreissenidae; genus Dreissena; species Dreissena polymorpha. The sequence continues at coordinate 51,714,061 of NC_068369.1, forward strand.
CCCTTGGTTTATGGCAGTTAGTAGATTTCACGAATAATTGCCCTACGTTTTTGGTAGTGGATAGATTTCATGACTTATGGCCCTTGGTGTATGGTAGTGGATAGATTTCATGACTTATGGCCCTTGATTTATAGTAGTGGATAGAATTCACGACTTATGTCCCTTGGTTTATAGTAGTGGATAGATTTCACGACTTATGTACCTTGGTTTATAGTAGTGGATAGATTTCACGACTTATGGCTATTGGTTTATGACAGTGGATAGATTTAACGAGTAAGGCCTTTGGTTTTAGGCAGTGGGAAGATTTGATGAGTTATGGCCTTTGGTTTATGGTAGTTTTGGTTTCTTTCATATCAGACACTTAAATGTGGTTATTGCATACCCGTTTGCAGGAGAGGCCTTTTTCTGAGATATGATATTCCAAACACTGCAGGACAGTATAACTGGCATTGCTTGTTACTGACTGAACGCACACGCAAATACCCGTCTCTGAATAGAAAAAAAAACATAATAGAGGAGAGCTTTCTATGAAAAATTAATGATTTTTTATAACTATTCCTCTGATAATAAAAAACATAAAAATATATTTTAATCAACAATTGGTTTGTCCTTTTAATCTGGTAGTATTGAAAGCGAGAACTATGAGAAAGACACAAACAAAAACATGGTTAAGATCATTACAAATTTATGATATAAATCTCTTTTTATCTCTTTGAGAACGTTAAATAAACATGGAGACTGACAATTTCAATACTTTTAAAAATGAATTATAAAATATAAATTATGATTATATAAAATCCTAAACAGACAGACGGGAATTTAGCCTCATAAATATAATATCAGCAGTGCTCTGTGAAAAGGGGGTTTAATGCATTTGCGTAAAGTGTCGTCCCAGATTAGCTTGTGTGCTGTGCAGGAATGACACTTTCCGCAAAACTTTATTTTTGCTAAGAAGAGACTTTTTTAAAACCGAAAATATCATTAAAGCTGAAAGTGTTGTCCCTGATAAGCCTGTGCGGACTGCACAGGCTAATCTGGGACGACACTTAACGCACATGCATTAAACCCCTTTTTCACATAGCACAAGTCATATATATTCTTTAATTTACCTTTCATAATGCCTTCAGCTGCGTAGAGATCTTTTTGTACATTGTATGTTATCTGCAACATACAGAATTTCTTTATTTAAAACTTTGAAAAATGATTTCAACATATTGCCAATATTTTTCTGATTTTAAATTTTTGACAACAGGAATAATGGGTTCTGCACATTTTAACAGTAAGTCTCCTTGAAATATTAAAGACATGGACACTCATTCATTTTTTTAAAGGGACCTATCCACAGACTTTTGCATGTATTGAAGTGTGTCATTAAATGTTTTAAATTGAAAAATGTTAAAGAAAAAAGTTATCCTCAACTGGGCTCAAGCCACTGACCCTTGGAGTAAAAGTCGAGCACTTTAACCACTCGGTCAGCTGTGTTAATACAAAGAGAGATGTTTTTTATACTTTACACAAGGCAAGCAATCCTCATATTGTAACAAAATATAACGATAAAAACAGAAATTTCCAAATTATTCAATCGCTTCCCGTTTGTTAACCTTTATAAAAAATTTACATCATCAAAAGATGCATATAATGGCTATTTAAGAGCATGGTTAATGCTCAGTATTATTGTTTCCTTGCAAATATCATAACTACAATGAAAATTTGCAAATCGGAAAAAAATATTTTCAAAGTTTGTCAATTTACCAAAGAGTGAAAAGGTTCCTTTAAATACATGTACACTCATTCATTTATTTCAAATCAATATAAACAATTGAATACAGTGGCACAGGAGATTGAAGATGTAAAAGATAATCTGACTTGAAACTTATGGACAAGCATTATCATCCATCCATTATGCAGACTATTTGTAAAGATACAATGACAAGAAATTGTATTTATGTGAACATGAGAAAATTAAAAGAAATAGTATTTGTGTGAAAATGAGAAAATAAAAGTAATTGTATTCAAATGAAAATGTTTAAGTAAAAATGAGCCCCATTCTGAGAAAAGTGTCGTACCAGTGATGATTTTCATCAGATTGGATATTATCACCATAGCAACCAACGATCATACCTTCCATAGACTGTCCGGTCCAGGAATCAATTTTGCCGGGGTTTGGCAGTGTTTGAGGGCCAGGAATAGACACTCTGTGCCAAAGTCGAGGTCATTCTCATCAGCCTGGGGATAAGGCCAAATGAGAACTGACAGATAGATTTACACATTGTATATGGTTTGCTCATTTACAAATGTAAAGTTATTGAAAGTTTTTTTAAAAGACAGCTTAAGTTATTCAAGTATTTTTGATAAATAAAGTTAATTATCATAAAAAAATAAATACATGTAACAAAAAAAAGTGAAAACATTTCATACATTCCAACCGTTACAAATAGCCTTGTGAACAAAAATCCCACCCAAGACAAATACCGTCCAAAATCTGCCACACGTATGACCACGAAGACAAACACCTCCCACTGGCCCTCTGTATAATAAAATTAATATCATAGACATGTTTCTCGCTATTGTTAATATTGCTCCTTGAAGAGTAATGACCACCTCCACCCTCGGCTACGGTTGGAAACACACTCCTCCGGGTGCAATTTTAAATATACCCCTAAACTGCCTATGATATTTATATAATGCCCACCTAAATAAACAATTTGACTGGGTAGCATATATCTGGGAAGGCATATGTTCGACATTCATACACATCAATTTGAAAACCAAGGCAACAATTTAGTTTAAACCTATTAATTTTAGCTTGATTGCATCGAAAGCCTAAGGTTTATTTTAAACACTCTCGAGTCTGTTTCCTGGGACTAGAACCAGTACTTGGTAGAGATCAAAAGAAGGCTCCCACAGTCGGGATCGAACGCATGACCTCCCAGACGCTAGAAGGACACCATATCCACAACGCCTTGGCGACATTCTGTTTTTCAATAAATTGAGTATACATCCAGGGCCTAGTATCACTAACATCCTTAAGTCAATATTCTGACTTAACTTTGATTTTTTTTCTCAGTTTTTTTTTAATGAGTTTGTTCATCGTACTAAATTTGGTGTTCACAGAAGTTGTATTTTTGCTTCTGACTCAATCCTCAGATAGACGAGGACTATGGGGATATCATGATAGCTGAGATTTGTTTGCATGCAGACTGACATTCTCAATACTCAATAGCTGTGTGGAAACTCAAATCTCATCATCGGAGTTGAGATAAAAAAATTGACAATGCTACTAAGCCCTTAAAAATGTAGAGTGGTTGCCGTGGTGTCATGGATATGGTGTCCACCAGGAGGTCACAGGTTTGATCCCCACTGTGGGAGCGTTCTTTAGATCTCCCCCAAAGACTGGTGCTAGGCCCAGGAAACAGACTCCAGAGCGTTTCAATAAGCCTGAGGCTTTCAATGCAATCAAGCGTAAATAAATAGGTTTAAACTATATTAAACTAAACTGAAATTCGTATAAAACTGACCTTTTCATAGGCCTTCTTGATAAAGCCATACTTGAAAGCCTGTGCATTTCACTGGCACATTACAGGTTCCTGTCGAGGGACGCTGTCAACATGTCGTTCTCGTCACCTTGGATTACTGTGGAAACCAGAGGGCGTGTCACACCTGCTGCCTAGCAACCAGAGAAGCTTATTTAGATATGAACATCACTCTGAGAAACGGGGTTTAATGTATGTGCTTAACTCTTTCAGTGCTGGAACCGAATTTTGAAAGCCTTTTAAAACAGTTTGGATCCAGATGAGACGCCACAAAATGTGGCGTCTCATCAGGATCCAAACTGTTTGCTATTCTGATAGTATTCTTTGAAAAAAATCGAAGAAAATGCTAATTTTAGAAATTCAGCAGACGACATTTTAGCAGACGACAAATTTCCCAGCATGCAAAGGGTTAAAGTGTCATCCCAGATTAGCCTGTGCAGTCTGCTTAGAAAACAAACTACATAAAAAGCATTTAAAGTTGCATGTTTTTACAAACTGCATCGGAATGAACTGGCATCAGTTTTTTCTGCCCAAAGCAGTTAAAACTTATAATCAAAAATATGGAATACATACATATTTAAAAGATGTAAAATATCAAAGCTTGTAAACAAATACGGCTGTCATTTTTTAGAATCCTACATGTAGATGTAGGATTTTCCTTCACTGTTGTATTTCTGAACAAATGGATCTATCCCATGAAAAAAATAGATGTACCCCATGATCAAATGGACTTAACCCATGAACAAATGGACATATACCATGCTCAAATGGACTTAACCCTTTCCCCATCAGAAGCAACGTGAAAATGGCTATGTGCAAACAGCATAAAACCAGAACAGCCTGCGTGTAACTCGCAGTCTGTTGAGGTTGTATTTTGTTTGCTGCTTATCAGTATCTAAGGGTTGGAAATGAGGCCTAAAACTTAAATCTAGTAAGAAAGGTTTTTAATTAAATTTAACTTTCTAAGGGACTACAAATGCTTTAAAATACGTTTCTAAGTGGTAAAGGGTTATCCCATGAACAAATGGACTTGTACCATGTACAAATGGACTTAACCCAGAAACAAATGGACTTATACCATGATCAAATGGACTTGACCCATGAACAAATGAGCTTGTACCATGTACAAATGGACTTAACCCATAAACAAATGGACTTATACCATGATCAAATGGACTTGACCCATGAACAAATGGGCTTGTACCGTAAACAAATGGACTAACCCCATGAACAAATCGACTTACTCCAGGGACTTACAACATGAACAAATGGACTAACCCCATGAACAAATGGACTTACTCCAGGGACTTACAACATGAACAAATGGACTTACCCCATGAACAAATGCATTTTTAACAATAGTCTTGACAACTTCTTCATCAACAAATGGTCTCACTACATCGTGAATGACCACGACATCTGGCCGGACTGAAGTAAATATACAAATCATCGTGTTGCTGCGCAAGGCAGACCATGGAATAAAATATAGAACTCAGAGCTACCATTTTGAAAATTGAACATAAAGTGTTATATACTTGGAGACTTTTCTAATGCAACACGTATTCAAATCAATAAAGCTCCATTATTTTAGAAGGGATTTTGTTGAAATTTGGACTCTGTTTCATTCAACACATATCTAATACTTCATGTAAATTTAATGGAAATTATTCAGCATTAAAATATCAAACATAACACATTAAAAAAATCACTGAAAAAAAAGTAAAATTCTCAAAATCGTACATCTCAAAATGATAATGGGAAAACTAAAATGCATTAACTTACACGTCTTAATGACCGACCGGCTTGCAAAATTGCGCTCATGAATATTCATACGAGTCATATCGTTTTTCTAATTAATTTATGTTTTCCTGGTGTAAAAACCCACCAAGAATGATGAAAATGAAATGCAATGGGAATTATATAGTGTTGTACTAAACTTGTTGACTTTTCTTTTGCGAACGCAGCATTTTTCAAACTTAAATATCTCCGTTATGAGCAAATATTTTGATTTAAAATTGTACATGTGATCAATTGACTACAGCATGTGTAAACGATAAAATCATACATCCGTGACGATCGGATGCTTCAGCAAGTGGGGAAGGTAACCTGAAACATGCCGATTGCACTGTTGCGCTCCAGAAATTTTATTCGTGACATATTGATTTTTAAATTATTATATGTTTTTCTGGTGTATCAACCACCTAAAATGAAGAAATTGAAATAAAATCATATCGCGTTTCACAATTTTCACGTGCAAAAAGATGAAACCACACCTACCCCCACGTGCAAAAGCTCCCAATTATCAAGGATGAATGATTTTATCGTTATATCTTGCACAGAATATAGTCAAATGATCACATGTGCAGTTAACTCATTACTGAGATATTCAAGTTTGAAAAGTGTTGCGTTAGAAGTCTCCTAGTGTACATGAACCTCGTTCTGTTAAAACTTTGTTTAATAGATATGCTCAAATTGTCACCTCCAATACGCATGTGCACTACACATACAATATAAATGACAACTCTAAATCCTTTTTCAAAGATTCATGTAACAAGGTGATATTTATGGTAATCCGGAACAATACCTTGAGACTTGCCAGACCTTTCTTTCGACATTAGAATTTAATGTTTAAAAATCTAATGTTTGAATATAATTGAAAAACAAAAAACAAATAATAAAATATCATTTAAGTATTCCTTTCCATCCCTAATTTATTTACCATGCAATAATGCTTGGGCACCCTCCCGGATAGATCTATGTCGGGTGTTGCTACCGAGCACAACATTCACCTTGTCTTTGCAACAGTATACCATGGCTGTAACTCTGTCAATGTACTCTGCACTCACTATTATGACAATGTTTTGTACCCAGTTAAACCTGGAAAATAGTTTAAAATTTAATAGTTTAATCTATAATACATAATTTAAATATAAAGTCTTACCTGCCAATAAAAAACACTCAAGGGATGTGGTTGTTGTGGTCTTTGTTCACAGGTGGTCGATATTTGCAGGATCGATTGAAACTTTGCAAAATATGCTAGTAGTCTTTTAACGGGTATCTTATCTAGTAATGTGCTATATTGTGTAAATGTTTGAATACTCAATGCATGTAAAATGTAACAAGAGGGCCATGATGGCCCTGTATCGCTCCACTGTTTTTTCTATGCGAAAAAAAACGTGCAATGCGCATGGGTTGAAATGTACTCAAGCATGTGACTTTCTCTTTCTATCCCTCGTCCCACTGTGGGTTTAAAGTTGGAAGGGTGAGCATGTTTATATATGGAAAAAATTACTACCGTGTTAACTAAACAGACTTAAAAGCCCAGGAATTGTTGCACAGGTTCTTTGCTTATAACGTAGGTACATTTATCTCTCCAAAAGATATTGTCGTTCTTTCTATTTCACATATTTTTAGATGCTGAAGATCTAATCTACGCATTTGATTTGAAACAGATTCACAAGACCCATAGGAATCAAAATGCCTTAACCCTTTACAAAACGACACATTTTGGACTTTCCCAATTTGAAAGAGGTTGCAGACGTCAATTAAATTAAAATGGAATATGAAGGAAATGATCAGGTAGGGTAGAAATAATTGTGATAAAAGGAGAAATTGCTCATCAACCCACACATCCCTAAGACCAACAGGCCTGCGAATATTATGATTATCTAAAGACTATTTCTTTATATTTATAAATGTATTTAATTAAGTAATACATTTGACTTCTAAGATCAATTCGTAACTTATATTTAGAAAATTATAAAATGGTCAGAAATATATATGGATTGTTGAGCAATTGACAACCAGATCCACAATTCATGAGTCACCATTAACAAATGGAACAATGAATCATTAGTTATTAAAAAGCAGCATATACGATAGTTAAGAACTTTGCACTTCACTAATTTCAACACCTTCTCTTGGATACAAAGTTTGAGTTTACCGTGCAGTATCATATATTGACTTTTCTTGAAATAATTATGTTCATGGAAGTTGTGTTTTTGAAATCAATAATATATTATTAAACTGGTTTAAACACTACAAAAAAGACATGAAATTAACATGTCATCCAAAATATTTTCATCCGGATATATGGTCAATTTCGACATATTTAAATAAAACCCGACTTTTTTCAGTTTGTAAGAAAAACATTCAGAACACATGTTCTTACTCCAATACCTTTGTAAGCAGTCACAATCTGACCTAAATGGCACTAAATGACAGGGTTTTATGTCATGTTTACAAGATGTTGATGTTGTTGTTGGTCAGAGCCAAACGGCCGCAGTAATCTCCACTGGTAAACGTCATATGTTCAGTTTTGTGACCCCCGGGGCCGGGTCAAATTTGAGCCCAGGGGAATAATTTGAACAAATTTGGTAGAGATATCACTACATACCAAATTTATTAGCCCTAGGCTCTATAATTAAGAACAAGAAGATTTTTAAAGTTTGCACACAATAGGCCTTATTTAAGCATATGTTCATTTTTGTGACCCCTGGGGCAAGGTCAAATTTGTTCCCAGGGGCTTAATTTGAACAAACTAAGTAGAGAACTATATGTCACTACCTACCGAATTTGGTTGAAATAGGCCCAATGGTTATGGACAAGAAGATTTTTATAGTTTGCACAAAATGGGCCCAATATAAGCATATGTTCAATTTTGTGACCCCTGGGGAACGGTCAAATTTGATCCCAGGGGCTTAATTTGAAAAAACTTGGTAGAGGACTATAAGATGTCATTACATACCAAATTTGGTAGCCCTATGCCATACGGTTATGGACAAGAAGAATTTTAAAGTTTGCACAAAATAGGCCTTATATAAGCAAATTTTCGATTTTTTGACCCCCCAGGGCAGTCAAATTTGACCCCAGGGGCATAATTTGAACAAACTTGGTAGAGGACTATTAGATGTCACTACATACCAAATTTGGTAGCCTCAGTCCCAATGGTTATGGACGTAAAGATTTTTAAAGTTTTCACAAAATAGGCCTTATATAAGCAAATTTTCAATTTTTTGACCCCCCGAGGCAGGGTCAAATTTGACCCCAGGGGCATAATTTGAACAAACTTGGTAGAGGACTATAAGATGTCACTACATACCAAATTTGGTAGTCCTTGGCCCAATGGTTATGGACAGTTAGATTTTTAAAGTTTTCACAAAATAGGCCTTATATAAGCAAATGTTCAAATTTTTGACCCCCGGGGCAGGGTCAAATTGACCCCAGGGGCATAATTTGAACAAACTTGGTAGAGGACAATAAGAAGTCACTACATAGCAAATTTGGTAGCCCTAGGCCCAATGGTTATGGACAAGTAGATTTTTCAAGATTGCACAAAATAGGCCTTATATAAGCAAATTTTCAATTTTTTAACCCCCGGGGCAGGGTCAAATTTGACCCCAGTGGCATAATTTGAACAAACTTAGTAGAGGACTATAAGATGTCATTACATAGCAAATTTGGTAGCCCTAGGCCCAATGGTTATGGACCAGTAGATTTTTCAAGTTTGCACAAAATAGGCCTTATATAAGCAAATTTTCAATTTTTTAACCCCCCGGGGCAGGGTCAAATTTGACCCGAGGGGCATAATTTGAACAAACTTGGTAGAGGACTATAAGATGTCACTACATAGCAAATTCGGTAGCCCTAGGCCCAAAGGATATGGACAAGTAGATTTTTCAAGTTTGCACAAAATAGGCCTTATATAAGCAAATTTTCAATTTTTTAACCCCCCGGGGCAGTGTCAAATTTGACCCCTGGGGCATAATTTGAACAAACTTGGTAGAGGACTATAAGATGTCACTACATACTAAATTTGGTAGCCCTACGCCTAATGGTTATGGACAAGAAGATTTTTCAAGTTTGCACAAAATAGGCCTTATATAAGCAAATTTTCAATTTTTTAACCCCCCGGGGCAGTGTCAAATTTGACCCCAGGGGCATAATTTGAACAAACTTGGTAGAGGACTATAAGATGTCACTTCATACTAAATTTGGTAGCCCTACGCCCAATGGCTATGGACAAGAAGATTTTTAAAGTTTGCACAAAATAGGGCTTATATAAGCAAATTTTCAATTTTTTGACCCCCCGGAGCAGGGTCAAATTAAACCCCAGGGGCATAATTTGAACAAACTTGGTAGAGGACTATAAGATGTCACTACATAGCAAATTTGGTAGCCCTAGGCCCAATGGTTACGGACTAGAAGATTTTTAAAGTTTGCACAAAATAGGCCATATATAAGCAAATTTTCAATTTTTTGACCCCCTGGGGCAGGGTCAAATTTGATCCCAGGGGCATAATTTGAACAAACTTGGTAGAGGACTATAAGATGTCACTACATACTAAATTTGGTAGCCCTAGGCCCAATGGTTATGGACAAGAAGATTTATAAAGTTTGCACAAAATAGGCCTTCTTTAAGCAAATTTTCAATTTTTTGACCCCCCGGGGCAGGGTCAAATTTGACCCCAGGAGCATAATTTGAACAAACTTGAAAGAGGTTCACCACATGAACATTCCTGAGAAATTTCATCAGAATTGGACCAGTAGTTTAGGAGAAGAAGATGTTTAAAGAAAAAGTTAACGCACACACGCACGCACACACGCACGCACGCACTGACGCACACACGACGGACACAGGACCATGACATAAGCACCGCTGGCCTTTGGCCAGTGGAGCTAATAAAGGATTGAAACTCAGTTTTGTTTTAATATGTATAGCGATTTCCATATGTTTTTATTTTCATCTATTTCAGCAATCATATACATGTATACATAACTTTTGGCATATATATATACATGGAATTGTACAAAGAACAAATTACAAAATTTACATAACATAGGAAACATTTATATGTCAAGAACTTCAACTTGGGAGTCATAATGGTTAACCTTAATGATGCAGCTTAGAACTGCGCACGGAAAGACAACAGCTCTCTTTGATCTCATTGATACAACTCTTTATTTTTCACAAACACCAACCATAAACAATGCCGTATATCTTTTAAAAAATATATTATTTGTTTATATTTTAAGGGTGATTATGAAGAAAAACTTGTAGCTGATTGGAAATATCTTTAGCCAAATTTTCTTAATTGTCGCCATAGGCTGATTTTATAATGGCAGAGAGTAAGCCATGAAAACACCTAAATAATGCTTTTTACCTGTAAAATGCCATCACTGTGTGAAAAAATATGGGTTTGTCCAGCAGGAAAGCAAACTGCTTTGGAGTCTGACAGCTAAACCTGTCCCCTGTACCGCTTGCGGGCAACACAACGCTGACAGCAAGCTCTTCTGATGCCATCTTGATGGAAACTGTCTGGATTTCAGTCGCTAGTCAGAAATTTGACAATCTTAAATACGCTTTTGATTAATCTACTGTACATTTTTGCAAGAACCTATACAAACAGGTCCCTGATGAAAAAAGTGAAATAACATTCAATAGTCCAGGCAAAAATGTGATTTTAACAGTTATCTGTTTTAATAGTTCATATTGTTTCAGTACTAAATATTCTACAAATACTTCATTAATTGTGCAATATTGTTTTCAAATGTTAAAACGTACTGTACTTACATGTTTAGTAATGTGTAGCCTACTATAACTCGCGAAAATGTATTGCACAACTCACATAAAGAAGTTTCAATACCCATTAACACTATTTTTAAATTTTAATTTGAGTATTGATTGTTCTTTTAATGATATTGTCTAATACGCTTTTGATGTTTAAATTTATTGATTAAAAGAAAAACTTTTTTTTTCAATGAAAGAAATTGACCGATTTGCTGCGATGACTACAGAATCTTTCCAAATCACAGCGCGTGCAGATTCCCGCCATACGTCAATCGGTTGGTCGGTTTCAATAAATACGCATGGTAAGTGTTTGCCTTCAAACGCTATATAAATGTCCAGAAGTACAGATACTATACATGTTAAGATGTTAAGATTATTAATCTTTCTTATATGCAGCGTCATGGCAACCTAATAAACACAATGCGTCCCTTTTCTAAAACACAAATTTGTCTTACAGCGTTTCAGCTCACCTGAGTGTACGATGTGTTTTGAGGACCCTTTGTACGTCGTCGTGCGTTGTGCGGTGTTGTGTAGTCATCACGAGGCTCGTTTTCACTCTAGAAGCAACATTTTTCATAAAATATTGCTGACACTATGTCAGCATGTTAATATGGGCGATATAGATCTAGACCTATCTATGTATAATGCCAAGTCCCTTCGAGCATTATAGGCAGATGGGCACTATCAAGTCCGTTACCTGGGAAGAACCAGTAGTTGGTGTCTATGGAGAAGATAATGAGAACGCTTCCCGAGTAGGGAACGAACCCAGGAACTCCCGATCGCTAGGCAGATACCTTGTCTACTACACCACCGCGATCTATGAATCTGCGTCTACAACCAGGTCACAAGGTCAAATCTTAAAAAATACTTGGTTACCACTTTTGAAACATATATCACACAATCTATGTGAAACTTTTTCAGAATGTTTATCTTCATATTTCTTGACTGAGTTAAAATTTGGGTCTCTGGTGTCTTAAACTAGGTCACTAGGTCATATCTCTGAAATAAATTGTACCACTATTGAGGCCATATTTATGACTAAAAATTGATGAAACATTGTCAGAATATTTATGAAGCTATCTTGATATCATATAGATATTCGAATTCAGGTCATGTGTATTCTAAAACTAGGTCACAAGGTCCAATCTTAGAGAAACCCAGTTATCTCTCCAGAGGCCACATTTATGAATCAACCTTGATTGAACGTGTTTAGAATGTATATCTTGACAATATCTATGCCTTGTTCAAATATGGGCCACATGCATAAAGAACTAGGTCACCAGGTCAAATATTTAAAACAAAACATTCTAGGGGCAATCTTGATGAAACTTGGTCAAAATGTTTCTCTAGATGAAGTTTGAATCTCTGTCAGACGCATCCAAAAACTAGATCATCAGGTTGAATTAAAAAAAATATATTACCACTCAAGATGTCACATTAATGACCTAGTCTTAATGAAATACAGTCAGAATGATTATCTGGCTAATATTAAAGCCAGGTTTGAATCCGGTCATGTTTGGTAAAAAACTAGATCACCAGGTCAAGTATTCAACAATTGGTGTCCTTGAACTGAGGTTAAGGCTGAAAGGCAATCATGGCCATCTTGTTTCTTTTGTCACTATAACTTTAGCCGTGTCATGAAGTGTGATGTAGATGCATAGGAGTGCCTGACTTGTTGAAGAATTCAAAGAAGAGCATATCCATTGGCCTATAGGTGTAATGGTGCAAGAAACAGGATTGTTATGTTAAAGATTGATTTAATTGCACAGCCAGTCCAGGACCTTACACTGAATACTTTTGCTTCTTGTAATATTTAGGACTGTTTGTGCAACTGTTTCATCCGCTTAAAATTTCTTATCACTTAAAATATTTTTTGGCAGGCCTTTCTTTAGGACTTTCTTAAGCCATCGGACAATGACCTTCAGATGGTTATTTTTTCGATGTATGTGTCCCTATAATAATTTCTACTTTACTTTTGAGCTACAGCTAAGACAAACAGATTATGTTTGCAAAATTAAGTGCCCCTGATACTAAAATTCGGGCAAAAGGGTTGTTTTGTGCTAAAAAAACAACTGGGAAATACAAAACACCAGTTTAACCATCAACTCTGATTATGTTTTGGTAAATGCAGGCCCATAGGGAAAGTAAGTGTAATGTCGAAGGACGGGCAAATATGGACTATAGAAGTATTTTACCAAGAGATGATTTATCTTATCATGTCTCAGACTATTAAAGGATTCTCAAAGTTTTCTATTGCACACACTTCCACAAAGTCTGATTGGGCATCCTTTCAGGCCTCTAGAGGAGTTCTGTGTCGTTTCTTCAATGCCCCACAAGGATGTCGCAATGGGGCCCGCTGTAGATTTATCCATGACAACGATGCCCCTCCAGTAGTGCCTATCTGCAGATTTTACGGGTGAAGAAAATATTTCTAATGATAAATATATAGAGGATGTTTGTTGGATTCGGTGGATTATCGATTTTAATTCACGAGTGATCATAGAAAAAAATATTTTCACGAATGGCGCAGTGACGAGTGATAAAATATATTTTCTATGATCACGAGTGAATTAAAAATATTCCACTGAATCCAACAAATTTTCTTTTTATTGTCCCCTTCCGGTTTCACCGGAGGGGACTTATGGTTTGCGCTCTATGTGTGCGTCAGTCCGTCAGTCTGTGAGTCTGTCACACTTTTCTGGATCCTGCGATAACTTTAAAAGTTCTTGATATTTTTTTATGAAACTTAAAACATGGATAGATGGCAATAAGGACATTATGCACGTCATTTCATTTTGTTCCTATGTCAAAAATTCTGGTTGCTATGGCAACAAACAAACAAATTTTTATTATATATATTTCTGACAATGGTGGAGCAGGTAGGGGACATATATTGCTTGGCAATAGTCTTTTTTATGTTTTTTTTTATCACAGTTTATATACATTATTATAGAGTTTAACTAAAGAATTTCGCTGGGATAATGATGTCATTTCGTCAAAAAAATGACGTCATTTCACAGTAAACAGTGAAAATTATAATGATAATTTTCACTGTTAATTTTCACTGTTTGAAACGGTGAAATTATCAGTTTTAATTCACTGATATTTCTCTATAAACCACCGGAAAGCATAAAATAAAATTGTGTATTCTGTACAAATTTCTGGAAAACGGCACTTTGTCAATTGAGAACAAACTAAAAATTTCCCAATTGCTGTTAAAAAACATCCCAATTGAAGGTTTCCCCCCAAAAATGTTGTTTTTTTATTTCATTTAACATGTAGTTAGTTTTCCTATGCAGCTCTATGGCTTGAACCTAAGTTTATATTATTTTGACAACTAGAAAACACTTAGTGATAAATTTTTAAGTATTTGTAACAACCAAATGGAATACACCAATTTCCCAATCTAAAGACTTTTTCAAGAGAATTTTCCCAATTTTTTTTTTTGCGTGCTAATTTTTCCAAATTATTTTGGTACTGGTACTTTCCTCGATTGGGACAAAAAATCACTGTACACAAACATGTTTGGTTTCATGACTTTGATGCTAACCATTCTGTGTGAGTATTTAACCCATTTTTGCCTATTGAACGCTCTCATTCTTCTAAATTGAATCAATTTATTTCCAAAATTAGGGAGGTCTAGCATATTTATTTATTTATTTTAAGAATATTTCTTACAGAAATTCCTTTAAGCAAACAGCGCAGACCCTGATGAGATGCCGCATCATGCAGCGTCTCATCTGTGTCTACGCTGTTTGCCAAGGCCTTTTTTCTAGACGCTAGGCATACATGCCGGTTAAGCCATGTTTTGGAAAACTGGGCATTTGATTATGCATGTGGTGTTCAAGATTGTCATTGTCTTATCAGGGAAAACTTTCTGCTTTAATGGTATTTTTAGTTTAAAGGAAGTCTGGCTATTTAGCGAAATTCCAGTTGAGGTGGAAAGTGCTGTCCCTGACTAGCCTGTGCAGACTGCACTGGCTAATCAGTGTTGACACTTCACACACATACATTAAGTATGTTTCTCCAGATCAATGCTCAAATATGGAGCACAAACATTTTTAGTTGAATGCCTTTAATGCTGAACACATGTCTGTGAGATGATGGCATAAACTTAAACAAAAGTTGTGAAGTATGATTGTTAAAAAATCATCTATGATGTAAATATTTTGGGTGAAAAATGATTGACACATGACAATTTTCACTCATTGTTACATGAGTATTTGACGCATACAGTAATTACTCTTCGTAGTTAGTTTTAGGAAACTCTTAATATTTGGTCACCCTTGTTTTTAGCCACAATGATTATTTTTTTGTGACTAAATTTTCAGACATAATGGTTTTCGTCAACAATAAATTACTCCATAAATTTTCTGACAGTTTATTTTACAATTCTCTTTAACAAGAATTCTGCCCTGTTGGGCTTTTCTTGTTGCAAATTAACAATGGGATTAAGGTAATAAAACCTGGCCAGGGATCATTACATTTTGTTATTGGGTAAATAACTATGCATACTGGTAATAGACAATGGTTTCACCTAACAGCTTAAAGGGTAATATATATAGACGTTTTTATACTAATTGCCGTGGTATTTTATAAGCAAATGCTATTAATTCTTGAAACAATTGAAGCTACCACATTGTATACCTGTATCTTATTGTAAATATTTTTAAAGGGCTCTAAATTTTTTAACACCTGAACTTTTGTCTCTAAATATTTGGACACTTGTATTTAAAAATAAATAAAATTGGGGACACAAAAAAAGATTATTTTTATGTGTCAGAAAACTTAAAGAGTAATTACGGTAAGCATAAATCATAGTAAGAATTTAAGTTTGTTAATAAAGTATATGATATATATTACTTTATAATACTATAGCAATTAGATAGCTGTATCATGCATGAATTATACATGTATGATCAAATTATATCTCTAGAATGACAAGTTCTTATAAAATAGCTATATTAAGTCGAAAATAGGAAAAATATAATATATTTTGGTTTGAGTTCCTATATTAGCTACAGCATGAATTTTATGAATGTTTAAATAAATGCAACCACATTTATTTTCTTGGTA
Source organism: Dreissena polymorpha (assembly GCF_020536995.1). Classification (NCBI taxonomy): domain Eukaryota; kingdom Metazoa; phylum Mollusca; class Bivalvia; order Myida; family Dreissenidae; genus Dreissena; species Dreissena polymorpha. The sequence continues at coordinate 51,730,240 of NC_068369.1, forward strand.
TATAGTTTTTAGAAGTATTTAAGTAATAGTAGGCAATATTGTTCTTACTCGAAGCATTTTTAGTAATAGTCAGTAAATACATATTTTTTTGTTTTGATGCAAAATTTTCTGATGAAGCTTTAATTCCTGTAAATTTGAGCAAAACAACTGTGACTTATGAAGATGCACATCTTTATCCCTTTACCACTTAGATACGTATTTAAAGGAACTGTAACCTACACTGACTGAAAGTTTCTCCGCACAGGTTACCAAGGGGTTGCAGATACGGGAACCACTGCATGTACCAACATGACAGGTCAGTGATGGAAGATACCCAGAGACCGGTCAGTGTAACGCGTTTTGTATTGACTATGTTGTTTTTTCGTTAAAAATCGGGTCCAGTTTTCGGCCCCCTTCCAAATTTAAAAAGGTATATTTTACCGAAATGGGACCTAAAATTCCCAATTGAAGAATGCCAAAAATAGATTTCAGCTTTTTGTTCATCTCCCATTCAGCCATATCAGTTCAACCTAATGAAAATTTTTATTAAAAAGCAGAACAGCAACAACACTAATTTCCCAATTTTAGTCAAAGCACTGGGAAGTTTCCCAATCCAAAGGGACCCGGCCCTATTCCCAAAATGGCAAAAAAACAACTGATGTATGCCTCTTATTAGTGCAAGATAACTTCTAAGTATGTTTAATTGAAACAAGGATAGAATCGAAGGTTAATTTAGCTAAAAGATTTGAGCCATGTGTTATCCAATTGTAGGGAGATGTCTTACAAAAACTAGAAAGTCTCTCCCTCAAAGGGAGTGATGACTCAATGAAGCAATCCTGTCCTGTCCTTGACACTCCAGACTTCGATCCCGATGAATTTAGTCTTGACCCAGAAGGTTCGTTTTTACTTCGAAGCCCTGATTTCACCAAGTTCGCATATTGAAGAGCACAATCCACTCTGTAGGCTAGGTCACTCTAACACAAATTTTCTGTAAGTTACTAACCACTATTGAAATAAAATGTGATCATGCGCCATCAGAGAATCAGAGAATCAGCGATCCCCATCCATATTTGTTTAAAAATTGTGATTGTGTCCCCATAAAAAAAACAGGGCCTTTTTCGTTGATTTGGGGAACAGGCCTGGCCTTCCATTTTGGGGGAAAAAATGACAAAACTGAAAAAGGGGAAGAAATTTCCCCAAAGTAAGGTTTAAATGTGCTGAAAATTGCATCATTTTAAAGAAATTCTCTTTAGGGGAAGGGGCCTTTATGAGGCCTTTGGTAAATAAGAAAAAAAGCCCTGCAAAGTATTCATTATGTTTAATTTTCAGTGGAGAGCCTGATGTTCTCTGGTCAACTGAAATACAACAGTTCTGTGATCGGCAGAACCAAATGGAAGCATGGGACTCTGATGTTGTTCCGGGACGAGAACTCGTGGTGGCTTGGCGTGCATTTCGATTACGTTGATGATAGGGATGACTGCAAACCAGTTCTCACCATGGAGGTAGGGTGAGGGCCGTCTGTGTGGTCAGAGGATGCCCGTGCCTGGTTTAAATTTTGGGTTGCAAATGATTTTCCAAAATAAGAAGCGTGTTGGGCAGTTCAATTACCCTGTTATTAGAGCAACATTTCTCTGGCACTTTTTTTTGCTATTGATAATCTCTTTGAGTTTATATCAATCTTCATCAGTTATATGTAGGGATTTAACGAAAGGGAAATGTCAGGGGGCCCCCTTCAATATTATACAACTCTTTTCAAAAACTTCTGTTTAAGTCCCCTACTGGTGAAACCGGATGGGACTTATGGTTTTCAATCTGTGTTCCATCACCATTTTCTGGATCCTGTGATAACTTTAAAAGTTCTTAATATTTTCTCATGAAACCTGCAACATGGATAGATGGCAATATGGACATTATGCACGTCATTCATTTTGTTCCTACGTCTCAAATTCTGGTTGCTTTGGCAACAAATAGACTAGAAATATTGCTGAAAATAGTGGTTTTCTGGATCCTGCGATAACTTAGTTTTTAATATTTTTTCATGAAACTTGCAACATATATAGATGGCAGTATTGACATTATGCACATCTTTTTATTTTGTTCCTACGTCAAAAAATTGTGGTTGCTATGGCGACAAAAAAATATTCTGACAATGGTGGAGCCGGTAGGGGACATATATCGCTTGGCAATAGTCTTGTTTCATATGTTTTTATTGGCTATTGGTAGATTGCATAGAGTAACATACGGTATCATTTGACATGAATAAAATATTGTAATTAATGAAGAACATGCATCATGGAAAATATTGTGAGTGTATGGTTAAATACAAGAACTGAAATAAAAAGGGCACATTTCAGCCGCTTACAATATCAAAAAGCTTACCATCTGATGATTTTTCACGAAAGAGGTAGCAGTGCCCCTTTTCAAGCTCCCTGGTAATTTTTTTTCCAGTGCCTCTTTTCAGACCCCACCTCCTGGTATTTTTTTAGCCTGGATAAATCCATAGTTACATTAATTTATATAGTTCAGACAACCACATTTTCCATATCAAATGAAACTGTACTGGCTGAAGAATAAAAAGTGCACTGTAAAATCTACTCTAGTGACTGTGACGTGTTTTACTGTTCATTTTGAGAAAAGTAGTTTTAAAACATTAAGTTTGCATATCATTAGAAACTTTCAATAGCGGTCAGGTGTTTCACTGGCTTAAAGAGGCCGTCCAACAGATGAAGCGGCGTATTGACGCGATTCAATATTTTGGGAAACTACAAGGATTGCTTATATAGCTTTACAATACATCCGCTCTGTATACAATGTATGAGCGTGGATGGTCGAGTGGTCTGGGCGGGAGACTTTTTACTCTAGGACTCCAGGAATCCAGGGGTCAGTGGTTCGAGCCCTGTTGAGGGTTACTTTTTATCCTTTTTAGCTCGACTATTATATTTGAAATATATATAGTGGAGCTATCTTACTAACCCCGGCGTCGGCGTGACCGTCTGCGTTACCGTTAGCGTCTGCGTTAGCGTGCAAATGTTAAAGTTTTCGTACTACCCCAAATATTTTCTTTGTCCCTTGACATATTGCTTTCATATTTTGCATACTTGTTTACCAACATGACCCCAACCTATAAACAAGAGCAGACAACTCTATCAAGCATTTTGTCATAATTATGGCCCCTTTTCCACTTAGAATATGCAGCAAATATTAAGTTTGCGTTTTACCCCAACTATTTTCTTTGTCCCTTGACATATTGCTTTCATATTTTGCATACTTGTTTACCAACATAACCCCAACCTATAAACAAGAGCAGACAACTCTATCAAGCATTTTGTCATAATTATTGCCCCTTTTATACTTAGAATATGCATATTATTGATAAATCTTTGTTAAAGTTTGCGTACTACCCCAAATATTTCCTATATCCTTTCAAATATTGCTTTTCTGTGTTGCATACTTTTTTACCAACATGATCCCAACCTATAAACAAGAGCAGACCACTGTATCAAGCATTTTTACACAATTATGGCCCCTTTTACACTTAGATAATTGAACATTTTGCTTAAATTGCCATAACTTCTTTATTTATGATCACATTTTATTATTACTTTGACAAAACAACACTTACATGAATACCACAATGGATTCCACCCAAACAATACCCCACGCCCCTACCCAGAATCCCTCCCCCCCAACCCCCCCCCCCCAAATTTTATTTGTTTATTTTTTTTAATTTTACAAACATCAACTTATAAATTACCACACCCCACATTATACCCCCCTCTCACCCCTCCCCTGACCTCCCCTCATTTTTTTTTAAACATCATCTAATAAATTACCCCACCCCACATTATACCCCCCCTCTCACCCCCCCTACCCCCCCCCCTAACCCCCCCCCCCCCAATTTTTATTTGTTTATTTTTTTTAATTTTACAAACATCAACTTATAAATTACCACACCCCACATTATACCCCCCTCTCACCCCTCCCCTGACCTCCCCTCATTTTTTTTTAAACATCATCTAATAAATTACCACACCCCACATTATACCCCCCTCTCACCCCTCCCCTGACCTCCCCTCATTTTTTTTTAAACATCATCTAATAAATTACCCCACCCCACATTATACCCCCCCTCTCACCCCCCCTACCCCCCCCCCTAACCCCCCCCCCCCCAATTTTTTATATATTTTTTTTCCTTTTTTTATTTTTGAAAGATCGTCTAATATATTATTGAATATGAACCATTTCCCCATGATGGCTTACGTTATACTGTCAATCACTCAAATAGTCGAGCACGCTGTCCTCTGACAGCTCTTGTTTTAAATTGTATTCTTGTTGTTTTTTTACTGGAGATTTATAGTTAAAATGTTTAAATTTATCAATATAAAGCATTTAAAGCATTTAATGACAAGCTTCAATACATGTCAAAATCTGTTGGACGGCCCCTTTAACAAAAGTTGTTGTCACTTTTTTGCGGCGTGACAACCGTCTGTTATTCAACCTTATTTTTATGACATTCATATAAAAACTTACAACTAAATTACTGTTATTGAATATGTTATTACTTTTATTACTATGATTTTGTTTTATAACTCAAATTACAAGAAGTAACTAAATAAGTCTTAATACGCTTTATTTTTATATAAGTAACATTTTTCCATCTGATAAGTTGCTCAAAAATATTAAATAAAAAATTCGTTTTTTGCTAAATTACCTTTTTTGCTGTGCATGAGTTTTACACACATGCATATAGTTTAGGTGAGACTTTCTTTCAACAAAAATACCATAATCGCAGAAAGTGTCATCCCAGACTTCACTGGCTAATCTGGGACCTCACTTTGAGCACATGCATTAACCCTTTCAGTGCAGGAACCGACTTTTGAAGGCCTTTGCAAACAGTTTGGATCCAGATGAGACACCAAAGAACGTGGCGTCTCATCAGGATCCAAACTGTTTGCTATTCTGATAATATTCTTTGAAAAAATCGAAGAAAATGCTTATTTGAGAAATTCAGCAGATGACATTTTAGCAGACGACAAATTGCCCAGCATGCAAAGGGTTAAGCTGAGTTTTCCCAGAACAAGGCTAAATTATTCCCTTACTTGTGTTCATGCTGGCCTATTCATTCTGTTATTGTTTTTCTTTCTTTATAAAGTTACGGAAAATGCCACTTTCCGATTTGGGAAAGAACAGACATTTCCCAATAGCTGTTAAAAAAATTTCCAATTGAAGGTTTCTGAAAAAAGTAAATCTTTTTTTTTTAAAGAAGAGCATGCAACATTAAGTTTGTTTTTTATGCAGCCCTATGGCTTGAACCTAAGTAAATATAATATTGACACCTTGGCAACACTTAGTAATCAATTTTAAAGTATTTTGGGGCAATAAATCATCAACAATTTCCCAATATGAAGACTTCACTACACACATTTTCCCAATTTTAAAGTTTGTAACGCAATTTTTTCCCTAATTTACTGGTACTTTTACCAGTTGGGAAAAAATCACTGTACTGTAAAATGCAATATTCTTGATGTTACTTTGTCAATTCAGTTGGAGTACAGTATGTTGAAGCGTGTTGTCTGCAAGTTGTCAGGGGTTACCATATACTGTCAATACGAAGGAGCCGAATGTATAATCGACTATCGACCCTCAGGTGCAGCCAACGTACAAGGGATATATGCGGTATTTGCAGAAATCCTCTACCGTGATGTTGAAGGTACTAGTCAGATTATCTCATCATCTTCGCCTGTGGTCCCGTCTGGGTCATAGGTCACAAACCAGCTTCCTCCAAGAGTTTAGATTAGCATTACATATGAGCCCCTGTCTGAGAACACGTGCATTAATGCATGTGCATAAAGTCCCTAAATGCTAATTTAAGAAATTCAGCTGACGGCATTTTAGCAGACGACAAATTTCCCAGCATGCAAAGGGTTAATGCATGTGCATAAAGTCCCTTTCCAGGGACAACACTTTCAGCCTAAACTGGATTTTTGCTTAGATGAAACTTTATTTATTCTGCCTGTCCGTCCGTCCGTCTGTCCGTCCGTCCATCAAACTGGATTCTACCATTATTCCAAAACGTACCTAGATGTATCTTTGTATCTTATAAAGGTCATTATGATGAGTTTTATTTTGTCATCAGCAGTCAAGCACCTGGTCAAGTGTACAAAACTGATTTTTATGTCCCCCACCACTATAGTGAGGACATATTGTTTTTGCCCTGTCTGTTGGTTTGTTTGTTTGTTTGCCGCAACTTTAACATTTGCGATAACTTTTGCAATAGTGAAGATAGAAAATTCATGTTTGGCACAGGGTTCTCAATAACGTTTGAGCCAACAGGCCAAAATGTGAAACCAACAGGCCTTTAAGGCGGCATGCTCCCCCATACAATTTTAAAATTGAACACTTGATTTCCTGCATTTTGGGCCATTTTATGGCTATTTTAATGGTCAACCAGGCACTTAAATTTGAGCATTTTTTGTGCATTTTATGAATTTAGCTTTTTTAACTAACAAAAGATAAATGAAAAAAGCTATTTATTACTTTTGTAAAATTTTAACTCATATTTCTGGACATTTACTAATCATCCCAGTCACCATTACTGTCATCAGATTCCCAGTTACTTCACAGTTCAGCATCTAGTTGTATATCTTTGAAGACAGACCTTATCTCATCTCTTGTGTTGCAGATAGACATTTCCTGAGTCTCTCTTTGAACACTCACACTTTTTGGAGTGCTCTGATCAACAGCTGAAGACTTCCCCTATTTCTTTGTATGTTTTTTCTGAAGCCACCTTTTCACAGCCTTTTTAGCTCACCTGAGCACAAGGTGCTCATGGTGAGCTTTTGGGATCGCCTTTTGTCCGTCGTCCGTCCGTCGTGCGTTGTCAACATTTTATCTTGTGAACACTCTAGAGGCCACATTTCTTATCCGATCTTCATGAAACTTGGTCAGAACATTTGTCCCGATGATACCTCGACCGAGTTCGAAACTGGGTCATGCTGGGTCAAAAACTAGGTACAAAAATAGAAAAACCTTGTGAACACTGTAGAAGTCACATTTGATGCCGAATCTTCATGTAAATTTTGCCAAAATGTTTGTCTTAATGATATGTTGGTTGAGTTCAAAAAATGTTCCGGTCCGTTGAAAAACATGGCCACCAGGGGGCGGGGCAGTATTCCTTATATGGCTTTATAGAAACCTTGTGAACACTCTAGTAGGCACAATTTTTGCCCAATTATCATGAAACTTGGTCAAAACATTGGTTTTATTGATATCTCGGATGCGTTCGAAAATGGTCCAGATCGGTGAAAAAACATGGCCGCCAGGGGACGGGGCAGTTTTTTTATATATATTTATAGTGAAAACATTTGAACACTCTAGAAATCACATTTTTGGTCCAATCTTTATGAAATTTGGTCAGAACATTTGTTTCCTGGATACAACGGTTGAGTTTGAAAATGGTTCAGATCGGTAAAAAAACATGGCTGCCAGGGGGGGGGTCTTTTTCCTTATATTTATATAGTAAATAAGCTTGTGAACACTCTTGAAGTCACATTTTTTGCCTAATCATCATGAAATTTGGTCAAAACATTGGTTATGTGGATACCTCGGACGAGTTTAAAAATAGTCATGGACATTTGAAAAACATGACCATAATAACAAACGATTATTATGTTGATGATTGGTTGGGGATGAAGTGCAACAAACGTATTTTTGCCATCTGATAACCCTTTATTAAATAATCTCAAAATTTTAAGTAGTAATATTGATTTCACAGAAAATTGACATGACGCCGCCTGTCAATCAAATCCTTATCTAAGAATTGATCTACCAATCAGCGACAGATTAATCGGACGCGCGAGTTAGCAACAAACTGTTCGCCATTTTTTAGACAAGCCATGTCTAGGTTCACTTTTATTTCAACAAGTTTCTTTTGTTTTGCGCTTTAAAAAACATAGATTAAAAATGGTTAATCGGTGTCAATGGGGATTATGTAACTCGGACAATCAATATCCTAAAAGATAAGTTGGTGGCATTGAAATTATATTGTTTCCAAAGCCGAAAAGAGATCTTGAGAAGTGTAATAGATGGATAAAGGCATCCGGTCGTCCCCACAAACAACTGAGCGTCAACACTGTCAAAGACAATTACAATATCTTATTATCGAATATACTAGCAGATTAAAATAGTTTATGTTATCGATCTGATAATCACATAAAAGTTCATGTTTTTTAAAATAGTTTTATCAGTTACTATGTGATTAATAGAAGCAAAGTGTATCTGCATTTCTTTAAGAGAAATAAAACCCAGCATGAAGCCTAATTCTAGCTGTGTTTTATTACTCTGATAGTAATGCACTGTATTGTCATTATACATGTTATTAGAAGGTGACACGTTATATCTGATCTTAATATCGGTATCTACACATGTGCAGACATATGGTGTCACCAATGAACGCTTTTAATCCATACTTGGAGATCGAATGCCTAGTTCTTTTTTCAACAAGTTTCGTTTATTTTGTTCGAAAAAAAAAACAGAAATGAAATATGGCAAAAACGGTGTAAATAGGGTTTATGTAACTCTGACATTCGGTATCCAGAAAGTTAAGTTAGATTAATTAAATTTATACCATTTCCAAGGCGCAAATGCGGTCTTGATAAGAGAGAATGGAAGCTTCAATGTGTAAAATTACCAAGATCCCCCTTATAGATCATTAATTTATTTCAAAAACTGGAAATGTCATATAGGAAATAACTAAGCATTATTAAGTATGAATTAAATCACGTGTTTATGTAAAATAATAGAGAATACTGGTACCCACTTTGCGTAACTGAACGAAATCCTCATTATAAATCAAGTTTGTTAGTGTGTCAGAAACAAGTGAAAACCATTTTATGTTACTATTTGATAAAAACGTATCGATAAATGCCATTGTAAAAGAGTTATTATTACTGATATAACCAATAAATGCGGTAACTTGGGGGAAGTGAGTCGGTACATGCGCGAGCGTTTGATACTGGTAGCTTTACCGAATTCCCCTTCATACAACGCTACTTTATATCAGACAATGACCAAACTGATTGTTTTGTCTTGCACTTTCAATTATAGTGATTGATAAATGTCCCATAAGCAATGTTTAATATTATTAATATCACTTTTATACGTGATAACATGGGGGATTTTGGTACCCACTCGGTGTCAGAAAGCGCGTAAAACTTCACACAGAAATCCCAGTTTTAAAGCGCTATTTCGTATCAAATACACGGGGGATGTTTCGTTAATATTTTTGTAAATAACATGGGTAAATACCAGTGAAGACGTGTTAATTTATTGCTAATACTACCATTACAGGTAGTAACATGTTCGATTTCGGTAAGTGCGCAATCGTATTAGAGCGTGTTTCATGTACCGAAAAACCCGTTATAAATAGCTGATGTTCTCTATAAACATATTTTTTTTGCAGAATAACTACATGACACAAACCCCTTTTGCAAGTTTTATATGGTGTCAAAAAGTCCATAAAAATCATCCGGAATATCGCGTCAATCTATATGCAGTCTATAGGCAAAGAAGCCATTTTGGTGTTAGCTTGTCTAGGTTTGCTACCCGCTAAGCCACGTGATTAAGTGGGCGGAGTGATCATCGTCCAGGCGTCATGTCAATTACTTAGGGGAGAAACAACTGTATATAACAGTTTAGAGTCAGGCCCCAAATTCCTGTGCTGGCCACTTTTCACACATTTTGTTGCATGTAATTTAATGACCGCAGACCAATGAAATAACCATTAGCCACAGCAGGTACCTCATTATCTCTGACAGTTGCTTGAAGCCTAACCCCTTGTTTACAGCCCTTTGCAGTGAACATCAATTGCTATACAGTGGTATCAATATAGAGATAAACACATAAATACATCTGTCTGGCATTTATTTTCATATAAAAATCAGCATGCTGACTGCATAAAAAGAACAGATTACAACATTGAAGCAAGCTCTTGAAATAGCAAAATTATGTACTTATATATTTCCAAGAAAGGTTTATACAATATATATAAATTTAATGGGCGTGATGTTTCATATTTCTTATCTTTAAGTACAGTGATGCCTGATTGAACTTACTCAATATGGCTATTATTTAACTTGTAACTATCACAAAGTCCCAGTGTATATTATGAATATAAAGAAGAAAAAGTAAAGATATGTACGTAAAAATATCCTTTACAGCTAAGGCAACGACTGTTGTCAAAATTCAATTATATTGATCAATAAAAAATAGATTGAAATATTTTCCACATTTACTGTTGAACATTTATTGACAAAAAACTATCGTGTCTACATGTACACATATCATATCACAGATATACTTTGTTCAAGAATTAAAGAGATAGAGAAAATGTACTTAAAACCAACTATTTGTGATACTTATGATATTAAATGCAGCTTGTATTTGAGAATACATTTCACAATTAAAATGCGTTTTAGTTTTGCATTGGTTGTAAATAAAGAGTAGAAGCGCAGAGGAATTTTTTACCAACAACACTTACAAATGTGAATAATTAACACAAATAAAATGAAGTATGAAATTTCATTTTAAATCATAAATACAGATTGATATACAAAAGTCATGTAGGCATACATGGATGATATGTGAAATACAGTAATATGTGAAAGTCAAAAATACCATTATTCTAATTAATTTTATATACAGACGTACGTCATGTATGATATGTGAAATGCAGTATTACTTGAAAATCAGAGTATAATTGCTCTAAATAACTTTGAATGGAAAAACAGTGAAAACGTTTTTTAATAATAGAGCACACTAAGTCTGTACTACCGCCTGTCTGCTAATTAGCACTCGTCCTCTTTTGAAGATTTTACACTAAGTAATGATATATAAAGTGCAAGTTAAGTATGTACGCCTGTCTGTATGAAGTACTTTTATTATTTTGAACTCCACCTTCCCAGAATAGTTTAGTTCCTTTGGGTCTCAGGTGAGCGCCTTAGGGCCCATGGCCCTCTTGTTAGCAATTGGTTGGCTTCGAAATTCAGTCCTACAGGAATGGGCGGGATAGGCCTGATCGTCCGTTTACCAGGCACATTTTGCGTGACACTTCTAGTTTGAAATGTAACTAAATTTAAACAAACTTTCACAACAACAAAAACTTAGCATTAACACAAAAAACGCAAGCAGTCAGGGACAAAAACTCACCATGTGATGAAAAGAACGTCAAAATATTTGACTGCTTTTTGACCGATTCCAATTTGCACCTTTTCATTGTTGTTGTTGTTATGTGTTAAGGGAGATAATCAAGCGACGTCTTTGCTTAATAGCAAAATGGAGTTAAATTCCGAAAAGACATGCAAATTTCATAAAGTCAATTGCTGACTTTCAGAATCTGAGCGATTTTTAACCGGCCAAAATCTGATTTCAAACGGCTGATTTGGCTGGCGGCCGGCTCTTATTGAGAACCCTGTTGGAATGCATGTGTATCTCATGGAGCTGCACATTTTTAGTGGTGAAAGGTCAAGGTCATCTTTCAAGGTCAAAGGTCAAATATATGGGTCATAATCGCTCATTAAATGTACACTTTTGCAATATTGAAGCTAGCAACTTGATATTTGGCAAGCATGTGTATCTCGTGGAGCTGCACATTTTGAGTGGTGAGAGGTCAAGGTCAAGGTCATCCTTCAAGTCAAAGGTCATATATACGGGGACATAGTGTTTCACAAAGACATCGCTTGTTTAATACTGCTCTGAAAGAAAGACATTGAATTTGATTATGAAATATAACATTAATATATATAAAGGGCTATCTGAAGGTAAAGCACACTCTTTTTATATGCCCGTTTTTTAAAACGGGACGTATTATAGTTTCACCCTTGGCGGGCGGCGGGCGGGCGTCGTCCACAGCAGTGTCCGCTCTCTAATTTTAATAGTTTTCATCCGATCTTCACCAAACTTGGTCAGAAGTTGTGTCTAGAAAATATCTAGGTCAAGTTCGAATATGGGTCATGCGGGGTCAAAAACTAGGTCACTGGGTCACTTAGTTCCTTTTTAAGGATTAAGCATGGTGTCCGCTCTCTATTAGTATATTTAATGTTTAAAAATATGCCAGCCATAACTCTAAAAATCTGGCTTAACCTATTCAATCAGGTGTATAGGACAGGCAGGATACCACCCGAGTGGAAGCAGGCCACAGTGATTCCAATTCCTAAACCCGGTAAAGACAAAAATGATCCAAACTCATATCGTCCAATAAGTCTAACATCACATGGAGGTAAATTACTAGAAATAATGGTCAAAAATAGATTAGAACACTTATTGGAATCAAATAACATACTAAACCCCTTCCAGTCTGGCTTTAGGAAGGGGCGATCTACTCTTGATCAGCTAGCTAGATTACAACATGATATTCTTTCTGCAAAAAATCAAGGGCAATCAGTATTAGCAATTTTTTTGGACCTTCAGGCCGCCTTTGATTTAACATGGACCTTCGGCATACTAAAAAAGCTAGCTGACTATGGAATCACTGGATACTGTTTCCACTACCTCAGAGCATTCCTAGAGGGCCGTAAAATCCAGGTCAGGGTCGATGGGGAGTTATCAGATGTAGCCATAACTGACCCCGGAACCCCTCAGGGGTCCGTAATATCCCCAACTCTGTTCTCCCTCATCGTAAACGGTCTACCTGATGCCGTAAAAGACTCAGGAATGGTTATCTCCCAGTTTGCCGATGACTCAGGCACTTGGTTAAAGGGGTCTAACATGTTACGCCTGCAAAAGAGGGCTCAAGCAGGCTTAGACTCCATATGGAAATGGGCAATTGAATGGGGATTCAAAATTTCTCCAACCAAAACAGTAGGAGTACTATTTGGCGAACAATTTCAGCACTCTTTGGACTTAAATTTAGGCGGCACCAAAATTATCTTTGAAAAAGTGGTGAAATTTCTAGGTTTGTACCTAGATAAACAGTTAACTTTTACTCACCACTTGAAATATTTGGCAGAAAGGTGCGAAAGGGACCTAAATTTAATGAGAATGTTAAGAGGCACAGGTTTCGGATCAGATAAAAATAGCCTCTTAACACTCTACAAGTCCCTTATACGTCCAAAGCTAGATTATGGAGCCAAATCTATGCATGTGCTAAGCCAAACGCCCTAAAAATGGTTGATGCCATTCAACACAAGGCCCTAAGGATAGCTCTGAGAGCCCTAAACTGTACACCAGGTGCACTGCTAGAGGAGGAGGCCGGTGTGTTACCTCTTGACTTGCGTAGAAAGCAACAGTCCCTCAATTTCTGGGCCAGGGTTAAGTCTCGGCATGGTTCAAACCCCGTTAACAAACTTGTCGGGACTGGCACCTTCGTCAAGGGGAAAATACTTAAGCGTAAGCATGTCGCCCTACCTTTTGGTGCGAGTATTAGGACCCTGGTTGAGGATGCCGGTCTCGACAAGGTTCATGTAGCAGACCTGAGGCCCTCCAAGGCCCCCCCCCCTGGACGCTTGGACCCATTGATGTTGACCTATCACTCTCTAATAAAATAACGAAAACTGACTTGCCACAACTCATCAAGTCAGAAGCTCTCTCTCTTATAGATAATATGTATGCTGAGCATCTAAAAATCTACACTGACGGCTCCAAATGCCCTAACTCTGGTTTGGTAGCCAACTCTTTTGTAATCCCTTCAAAAAAACATTAGTAAAACGCACAGGCTCAGCAACAATCTCTCTATTTTTACAGCAGAACTTTTGGCAATTAAATTCTCTCTGTGCTGGATATTGGTCAATAAACCTACTAAAACTGCTATTTTATCAGACTCAATGTCATCTCTTGAGTCCATAAAAAACAGAAATAGCCGATCTAGGCCTGATATTTTAGCTAGCATTTTGGAACTTCATCAACAGTGCCTAGATAAATCTTTAAAGGTCACATTAGTATGGTGTCCAGCACATGTCAACATCAGTGGGAATGAACAGGCCGACAGGGGGGCCAAAGAGGGTCTCTTGAGGGGGGCCGTAGATGTTGGGGAACCCCTGGCACCTTCTGAGATCTACTCCTTGACAAAGAAATTTGTTTTGGGCGAGTGGAATCTCCGGACCGACAATTTGTCTTCCCGTCGACATACTTTTACTAGACCTGCGAAAACCCTCAGGCCGCCTGACAGATACTCAGCAAGCATTGTGCTTGACAGAGCCATCACGCGCCTGAGGATGGGAACCACCCTATTACCCGGTGGCGCAGGAAAGTATGTCCTCGGTATAGACCCTGCATGTCCTAGGTGCCAGGAACCTCTCACTGCGCCCCACATGCTGCTACACTGTCCTAAACATAAGGCGCAGAGGGACCACCTTGAAGCTGCATTGCACTCCCATGGACTAGTTTTTAACCTTACCAACGTGCTAGACCCCAAGGGAGCAGCTAGGGGCCCGGTCTTCTCTGCCCTCACCAAATACTTACTAGATTGTCAAATAACTGACAAAATCTAGGACATTGGGGGAGGGAGAGCAGCCAGCACCCACCTAATTATACAGTCTTGTGACTGTTTTCTTTTAAAAATGTGTAATCTCTGCACAAACCTGATGTAATCAAATAATTGTGTTGGCTTTATGCCGCTTTTACACAACCTTTATTTTTGTTTTTAATGGGTTTATTGTTCTACCCCGCCCTTTCTAAATCAGGCCAATGGCATTGACCTGGTCTTCTTTATTTTAATACATGTTTTATGAGAGTATGACGTTAGTCCACCATTTACATTTTTCAGTTTTTTAATAAAATCATATTTTATGGCATTTCTTGCTACAAGAAAGGACGAGGCTGTCCAGTAACCTGGGATTGTTGGCTGCATTGCACCCCCTCCCTTCCTCTTTGACACCCCATCCTTTCCCCTTCAAACTTGAAGAACCATGTCGGACTGGAGTGCACGGTACAGGGCCTTATACCTTGATAAATACCTATTTAGCCCTATCCAGGACAAAGTATTGTCGACTTTGTTGAAACTGCTAATTTTGATCCTTGGAGTACATTAAATATTGTTATAACTGCTATTTTGTGTAGCAATTTCATTATTTTTGTGAAAAACTGCTATTTTATATAGCAAATATCCTTAATTTTTATCTCAATACTGCTAATCCTACATCATAGCAACCATTTTACTTTGTATTGCACTAACTCATGTTAAAAATTGCTACTTTTAGAGCAAATATCCTTATTTTTTATATTAAATTGCTATTTTATATAGCAAATTGCCTCAGTTTTTCTGTTTGTCATTTTGCATATCATACAAGGTACTATAGTATTATTTCCTCCATTGTTATCACCAATATATTAATAATATTGGTTAGACTAGAGCTTTTTGGGTTTATTTTAATGCATCTAGGTAATATTTGGTCTTTTTACCATTTTATATCTTACCATATCAATTTTCCTTCAATAGTATACAAACTATTTTTCATTTACCGTGCACTCCCTCTGGACCAGGGGAAACAACCATTGAAGTCTCCATCACCACAATAACCTCCCTTAGTACAACTGAGTGATACCACCTCTGCTGGCTTTTCTCTTCCCCCACCCACATCGGCCTACACTTCCAAAAATCTCTCCTTCTTTCATCCCTCCAGGGTGGCAACATGTATTTTAAATATATAAATGCATATAGTTCTGTACATATTGTAAATAATGTACCTTCTTGTACAAATTTAGCTGTTTTTGTCTCATTTTTAACTGTAAAGCACATTGTCTTACCCTTAATTTTTATGTGGCCCTATGAAGGTGACCGTTTGGAGACACGTAAGTTATTGCCCTTAACATATAAGGGTTTTCTACTAAACCCACTTTTAAATATTGTTTTAACGCCACTCTGGGGGGACCTCTCTTCGCCATAGCCCAATCTTCCTTAAGTTCCATACAGACAGGGTCTTACGTTGGAGCATTACGGCTATATTCCCTGCCTGCAAGTGTTCAACATTGAGCCACATACATAAACTTGTATTCATTACTTTTTAACAACTCAATACTCAACTGCAACATTAATATATAATTGAGAGTTACACTCCCTATGTGTTTTCATATATTGTCTTTTTTTTCCTTTCCTTTTCATATAATTACATGTACACATGCAACTTCACTTTACATTTGAGAGCTGTTAAATCAGGCTCTTGCATCCCTATTAATTAAAGTTCATATATATAAACATATCTCACCAATGATTAGATCTTGTTGTGTGGCATTTAGTTTAATCCTTAAATATACTCATAAAAATGGTACTTGACTGTGTATGTAAACATATTGTGGCAATGTTCAACCACTTTGTGATCTGGAAAACCCTCAAGTATTACTATTGTATTATTCAAACATATACACATGTGTATCCCTTTTTCTATGAGACTTATATTTAAATAGTCCTATTTGGACTCTAACATTTAAAACACAGATCACAAAGTCTAAAGACTCCAACAAAACCCATTGCAGTATATACTGAACAATGGGTCTGGTAATGATGATGCCACATACAACAGTATGTGTGTTTTCACCATCTTTACTTATAAAAATTGGGCTATTCTTTCTCTCTCTCCTTAAAAAACAAAACAAACAATAACATACAATAACAACATCATATTAATGATAATAATTAATAATAAGCACATGTAACATAACATAGACATAATAATTATAGCTATATAATAAGTCCAAGTTCTTTTGGATTTATCATCTTTTTCTTTCATTTATATTTTTTGCATATAGACTATTATTGTTTACTTTTTCTTAAAGTACAAATTCAGCCGTGGGAAAATCTATTTTTAAAACGGATTGACCTACTGGCAATCCGTAATAAGAAATTTCGGCCAATCAGCGCCATCGTTCTATAAGCGCATCAACCAATTAAAACGCCGCTTTTTAACAGCGATAGGCATATCCACTGTAAAGAACTGCGTCTTTTTAACGCTTCATATAAAGGTTATATATTTTTAAACCAATAGATTTTTATTAAGGCACCGCACCAACACTGCAAAGTTTTATATTTATATCAATGGTACAGCCCAGTAAAATCGGGCTGTCCATTTTATGGCCGTTTTCGACCTTTTTAAGCAGAGTTATATGTTAAGCAGTGTGCTCGGGCAATGGTTTTTAACCGAAGTCCCGAGGGTAAATAACCCCATTAGTCAGTCAGTCCGCTCTCTAATTGAAGTAGTTTTCACCCGATCTTCACCAAATTTGGTCAGAAGTTGTGTCTAGATGATATGTAGGTCAAGTACAAATATGGGTCAGGCCGGGTCAAAAACTAGGTCACAAGGTTATTTAGTGCATTTCAATCATTTAGCATGGTGTCCGCTCTCTAATTATGCCCCCCTTCGAAGAAGAGGGGGTATATTGCTTTGCACATGTCGGTCGGTCGGTCTGTTGGTCGGTCGGTCCGTCCACCAGGTGGTTTCCGGATGATAACTCAAGTACGCTTAGGCCTAGGATCATGAAACTTCATAGGTACATTGATCACGACTCGCAGATGACCCCTATTGATTTTGAGGTCACTAGGTCAAAGGTCAAGGTCACTGTGACCCGAAATAGTAAAATGGTTTCCGGATGATAATTCAAGAACGCTTATGCCTAGGATCATGAAACTTGATAGGTAGATTGATCATGACTCGCAGATGACCCCTTTTGATTTTCAGGTCACTAGGTCAAAGGTCAAGGTCACAGTGACCCGAAATAGTAAAATGGTTTCCGAATGATAACTCAAGAACGCTTATGCCTAGGATCATGAAACTTGATAGGTAGATTGATCATGACTCGCAGATGACCCCTATTGATTTTCAGGTCACAAGGTCAAAGGTCAAGGTCATGGTGACCCGAAATAATAAAATGGTTTCCGGATGATAACTCAAGAACGCTTATGCCTAGGATCATGAAACTTCATAGGTGCATTGATCATGACTGACAGATGACCCCTATCGATTTTCAGGTCACTAGGTCAAAGGTCAAGGTCACAGTGACAAAAAACATATTTACAAAATGGCTGTCACTACAACTGAGAGCCCATATGGGGGGCATGCATGTTTTACAAACAGCCCTTGTTGAAGTAGTTTTCATCTGATCTTCACCTAATTTGTTCAGAAGTTGTGTCTAAATGATATGTTGGTCAAGTTCGAATATGGGTCATGCCAGGTCAAAAACGAGATCATGAGGTCACATAGTGCATTTCAAGCATTTAGCATGCTGTCCGCTCTCTAATTAAAGTAATTTTCATCTGATCTTCACCAAATTTAGTCAGAAGTTACAGCTTAATGATATCTAGGTCAAGTTCAAATATGGGTTATGCCGGGTCAATAACTAGGTCTCGAGGTCACTTAGTGCATTTCAAGAATTGAGCATGGTGTCCAAAACCTTCGAACGAGCATATCTTGTGAAAGTTTAGCACTCTTGTTACAGGTTTTTGTTAGCAGAAGGGGATTTCTACATTGCTTGCAAGGCTGTCAAAAACTCGTTTATAAAAATCTATTTGCCTGTTTATTGCTTATTGTTGGAAATTTGTTTTCAGAAGTAACGGAATCCATCAGCACTGATTCCAGAGTTGTAAATATGAAACATAATGATGGTGATGATGAAGAAAATGAGGATGATGATGAAGATGATGATGATGAAAACAGTGATGATGATAATTATGATGAAGAAGAGGAAGAATTGAGTGATGCAGATGATGACAGTCTTGATGACCCATTTGAGAAAGAAATCAGGGAGCGATATGCGAAGTGGAAAGTGGAGGTTTGTTTGAAGGAACGAGAGAAGGAAGTGCTGAAGATGACGACAGTACATTGTGGTAAGGAATCCGATGGTTGAACAGTTTAAATACCTACCTAAATCCATGGCAACGATGTTGAGGAGTTGGGAATAGAGCGGGAATTCTTGATTCATGATGAAAGGCTCAGGCAAATTTGGGATGACACTTAAGGCATAGGCATTTAGCCCTGTTTTCCCACAATAAGGCTCTGTATGTATGGATGGATGGATGGATGTATATGTCAATGGATTGATAGATGGTCCAGCAAGTCCTTAACATTAAATGTATACACATTATGGAATAATTAGCACATTTAGTCCAATCAGGTGAATGATTTGTTGCGCTCTTGGTTCTCTTGCAATTAAAAATATTTTTATAAATTATGGACTTTTGTTTTCGTATTTTGCATTTAGCATAATTAATTTTCGCAATAGTGAAAAAAGTTCCTTGTATATCATTTTTCCAGGTGTCTGTTTAGCAGAGTTCACGGGTCAGAGTCCCTTCGATAAACTAAAGGACCACTACTACAACAAACTGACCCACAAAGACTTCAAGCACAGCTTCTTCAAGGCTGGTTGCCCTTGGTTACAGGAGTCGACAGAGTGCGTCGCGTGCGGACGCCATTTCGGCCACTGCTGTTCGCTCATGCAGCACATGTTTGACAAGTCTCGTCGCGTTGATGTCGAAGGCGATCAACATCGGATGATGACCATGAAGGGCGTTGTAGAACCCATCTGCTGTAAGTATTTCACTAAAAGATTTGCGTTCTGTGGACACTGGGCTTGATGCATGTGAAAATTGTATTTGGACTTCACCAAATAAATATTATTTTGTACACCACCTTCATCCATTAAAAAAATCAATCAATGAAATAAGTGTGGCTATGACTTAAGCCAAATTTTCTTAAGTCAAACTTATCTATTTTCGACAAATTTGGGCCTGGTGGCTAGTTAAATTGCAGAGTTTTCCAGAAGAATTTGAGCATCCAGATATATATTTAAAGTAGCCGGCGACTAAGCAATAAAACGGAAGTATTTGTGCCATTTTAATTGATATTTTGGGAAAAAGTAGGTGGCATCTAGATTGAAAGTAACCTGTGAAATCGCCAGCTGCCGGGTACTTACGGAGAACACTGATGTTAAGCCTTGTCGAAGCAATTACGGGAATACAGCCCCTTATTGTTCAGAAGGGATCTGCAATGACACACCATATAGGCATGGAGGAAAACAATATAAAAAAACCTACTACTTGCATGTTAAGTTATTTGTAAGAATTGGGTAAAATATATTTTTTCACATGAAATCAATAAAACAATTTACGGTAAAATGAGGAATTAATTGATTTTTATAGATGCGTTCTTCCACATCTACGCAGATCATGGTGTTGTCTTTTGAGATCATAGAAATGATGTACGAGATAACTCTAGAGTATAGGGGCCTGGTTGCACAAAACTGAAACAACTAGTTAAGGTTACAGTCTGTTACCTTCGCACCCAAATAGAAATAATTTTAAAATAAATGTTATTATCAAGCATTTTCCAATACCCCATGCAAAAAAATGTGTTTTCAATTAACACATATATTAAAGGGTTAACATTAAAGTCACATAAATAACTTGATAAAACAAGCGATGTGTTTGTGAAACACTATGTCCCCATATATTTGACCTTTGACCTTGAAGGATTACGTTGACCTTCCACCACTCAAAATGTGCAGCTCCCTGAAGATACACATGCATGCCAAATATCAAGATGCTATCTTCAATATTGCAAAAGTGTACATTAAATGAGCAATTAAGACCCATATATTTGACCTTTGACCTTGAAGGATGACCTTGACCTTTCACCACTCAAAATGTGCAGTTCCATGAGATACACATGCATGTCAAATATGAAGTTGCTATCTTCAATATTGCAAAAGTTATGGCGAAATGTGAAGTTGGAGCCAACAAAGCAACAAACCAACAGACTGGGCAAAAACAATATGTCCCCAACTATAGTGGTGGGGGATATCAAAAATTAACAGCTGTTAGCTTAAATGGATATTTCAAGTTTTGAGCAGTCCCAGATCTCACTGATTATGTTATGATCCATAAAGATGTTGCAAAATATTAATGAACTGACTTTCATCCAAGGGTTTTTCTGATATTAAAAAAAGGCCGTAAATCGGACCCAATCCTGAGACAAACACATCCAATCCCAAACTAAAATTGTTAAAAAAAGAAGTGTCTAATGATTATTATAATTCTTTTTTAGCTCACCTTAGCACAACGTGCTCATGGTGAGCTTTTGTGATCGCCTTTTGTCCGTTGTGCGTCATCCTTCGTCAACATTTTGCCTTGTGAATACTCTAGAGGCCACCTTTATTGTCTGATCTTCATGAAATTTGGTCAGAACATTTGTCCCATTGATACCTCGACTGAGTTCTAAACTGGGTCATGCTGGGTCAAAAACTAGGTCACAAGGTCAAAAAAAAAGAAAAACCTTGTGAACACTGTAGAAGTCACATTTGATGCCCAATCTTCATGTAACTTTGTCAAAATGTTTGTCTAAATGATATGTTGGTTGAGTTCAAAAATGGTTTCGGTCCGTTGAAAAACATGGCCGCCAGGGGGCGGGGCAGTATTCCTTATATGGCTATAGTAAAACCTTGTTAGCACTCTAGAGGCCACATTTATTATCCAATCTTGATGAAATTTGGTCGGAAGATTGGTCTCGATGATATCTTGGATGAGTTCGAAAATGGTTACGTTTACTCGAAAAACATGGCTGCCAAGGGGCGGGGCTTTTTTCCTCATGTGGCTATATACATGAATGGCTATAGTAAAACCTTGTGAACACTCTAGAGGCCACATTTATTGTCCAATCTTCATAAAAATTTGGTCAGAAGATTTGTCTCAATGATATCTTGAAAGAGTTCGAAATTGTTTACGTTTGCTTGAAAAACATGGCCGCCAAGGGGCGAGGCATTTTTCCTAATATGGCAATATATGGCTATAGTAAAATCTTTTTGACACTCTAGAGGCCACATTTATTTCCGATCTTCATGAAACTTGGTCACCCCAATAATATCTTGGATGAGTTCAAAAATGATGCTGGTTGGTTGAAAAACATGGCTGCCAGGGGGCGGGGCATTTTTTCTTATATGGCTATAGTAAAACCTTGTTAACACTCTAGGGCCACATTTATTTTCTTATCTTCATGAAACTTGGTCAGAAGATTTGTCCTAATGATATCTTGGATGAGTTCGAAAATGGTTTCGGTTGCTTAAAAGACATGGCCACCAGGGGGCGGGTGTTTTTGCTAATATGGTTACATGTATATATCATGCTTTAGTAAAACCTTGTTAACACTCTAGAGGCCACATTTATTGTCCGATCATCATGAAACTTGGTCAGATGATTTGTCCCAATGATATCTTGGATGAGTTCAAAAATGGTTCCGGTTGGTGGAAAAACATGGCTGCCAAGGGGGCGTCACGTGGCATTTTTCCTTATATAGCTATAGTTAAACCTTGTTAACACTCTAGAAGCCATATTTATTGTACGTTCATCATGAAACTTTGTCAGAAGATTTGTCCCAATGATATTTTGGACAAGTTCGAAAGTGGTTTCAGTTGCTTGAATAAATATGGCCACCAGTGGGCGGGGCATTTTTCCTTATATGGACTTATGAATCTTCATGAAACTTTGTCAGTATATTTGTTTAAATGATATCTTGGATGCGTATGTAAATGGTTCTGGTCTGTTGAAAAACGTGGCTGCCAGGGTGTTCACTAGTTATGAAAGTTGGTAAGAACATATTGTTCTAATGATATCTTGGGCTGCACAGAACAAGTCAGTTCCTTTGAATCTCAGGTGAGCGACTTTGAGCCTTTCAGGCCCTCTTGTCATAAACATCTAACAAAGTATATAGCTATAGCTGTCAAGTGATTAGCATTCTTTCTGAATATGGCCAGGAAAAGGCCTGATGTAAAAAAAAATGCTGATGAAAAACATCCCAATTCGATCCATTTTGTTGATAGAAATTCCCAAATATATCAATTATCAATTTAAAAAATCCCAATTTATGAAGACTCCTTTTCCCAAAATGGCTAGAACAAGAAACCGTCGGAGACTGGTGATGCTCCCCAAAGGTTTTTTGGTCACAATATTGCACTATATATATTCAGATAAAAGGAAACGTCTTGAGGGCCCAGTAGTTGGGGGGACAATAATATTTTTATAGAAAATTTCAAAGGGCCATAACTCTGTGAAAAAACATCCGACCAGAACCCGCTGATAATATTCACATCTCCTCTTAGTAGTGAAGCTTCCCATAGTTTCATTGAATTCCGGTCATTAGTTGCTGAGAAATAGCCCGGACAAAAATTGTGCACGGACGGACAGACAAAGCGGAGATTATATGCTCCCCCCAATATAAATTTTGAGGGAGCATAAAAACCCCTGACATCTATTCCACCACATTTTACAGATCATGACGTAGTCCATAAAGACCTGAAGAAGCTGCAAAAGGAGATTGGTGACACTCTGCTACAGGACACTCGCGAACAAGACTTTCAGGAAATGCTTGGGTATGTATTGAAAGCTAATGGCTAAATCAAACTTGAAAAATGTATAGCACATCAAGTGGGCGTTGTAGAATTGTCTATATGTATTTATTTATAGTGAGCAAATAGGGAATCGCACTTTATGTGAATATTCCTAATAATTGGAAATAGCCTAGGTGATAACTTTAAATAGCAGTGTGGATTTTCTTAATGTAACACTCCAAATTGAAATTGACCAGTTGATTCAATTTTTTTTAAATTTCAAAAAAAAAAGTTGATACTGGTAACTGTGTTAACCAATTATTTGTTTATATTTTTAAAGGTTAAACCAACCCAAATGGCTACATTATTAGATTGAAAACTGTAAACCTTTGAAAAATAACCAAAAGGCATGGCTATACATTTCTTTCTACTTGCTAATTGTAATTTTGTCTTTGTTTTTATTATACCACATTGAAACGGTGTAATGTTCTTTCTTAATAAGAATCTTCTTGAAAAGTTAGCTACGATAATTGGATCTCTCACACACCATGATGAGGGACATATTGATGAGCTGCTGTTAATAGTTTGCTTTGTAAGGAAGTTTGTTGGTCTGTCCATCATTTCTGGCAGGTAACTATTGTGAATGATTAGTCTGCGCAATAAAAATCATATGACGATGAAATGTTGCACGCAAAAACCTGCCCTTTTTATAAGGCCTCTGTCATTGTTTATTTGACTATATTCAACTTTAATGTGAACATGTTTTCTTAAATAATATGAGCTTCTGGGAAACTGGTCTTAATGCATGTGCTTAAAGTGTCGACCAAGATAAGCCTAGGCAGTCCTAAAGTGTCGACCAAGATAAGCCTAGGCAGTCCTAAAGTGTCGACCAAGATAAGACTAGGCAGTCCTAAAGTGTTGACCAAGATAAGCCTAGGCAGTCCTAAAGTGTCGACCAAGATAAGCCTAGGCAGTCGTAAAGTGTTGACCAAGATAAGCCTAGGCAGTCGTAAAGTGTTGACCAAGATAAGCCTAGGCAGTCGTAAAGTGTTGACCAAGATAAGCCTAGGCAGTCCTAAAGTGTCGACCAAGATAAGCCTAGGCAGTCCTAAAGTGTCGACAAAGATAAGCCTAGGCAGTCCTAAAGTGTCGACAAAGATAAGCCTAGGCAGTCCTAAAGTGTCGACCAAGATAAGCCTAGGCAGTCCTAAAGTGTCGACCAAGATAAGCCTAGGCAGTCCTAAAGTGTCGACAAAGATAAGCCTAGGCAGTCTTAAAGTGTCGACCAAGATAAGCCTAGGCAGTCCTAAAGTGTCGACCAAGATAAGCCTAGGCAGTCCTAAAGTGTTGACCAAGATAAGCCTAGGCAGTCCTAAATTGTCGACAAAGATAAGCCTAGGCAGTCCTAAAGTGTCGACCAAGATAAGCCTAGGCAGTCCTAAAGTGTCGACCAAGATAAGCCTAGGCAGTCCTAAAGTGTTGACCAAGATAAGCCTAGGCAGTCCTAAAGTGTCGACCAAGATAAGCCTAGACAGTCCTAAAGTGTCGACCAAGATAAGCCTAGGCAGTCGTTAAGTGTTGACCAAGATAAGCCTAGGCAGTCCTAAATTGTCGACCAAGATAAGCCTAGGCAGTCCTAAAGTGTCGACAAAGATAAGCCTAGGCAGTCGTAAAGTGTTGACCAAGATAAGCCTAGGCAGTCCTAAAGTGTCGACCAAGATAAGCCTAGGCAGTCCTAAAGTGTCGACCAAGATAAGCCTAGGCAGTCCTAAAGTGTCGACAAAGATAAGCCTAGGCAGTCTTAAAGTGTCGACCAAGATAAGCCTAGGCAGTCCTAAAGTGTCGACCAAGATAAGCCTAGGCAGTCCTAAAGTGTTGACCAAGATAAGCCTAGGCAGTCCTAAATTGTCGACAAAGATAAGCCTAGGCAGTCCTAAAGTGTCGACCAAGATAAGCCTAGGCAGTCCTAAAGTGTCGACCAAGATAAGCCTAGGCAGTCCTAAAGTGTTGACCAAGATAAGCCTAGGCAGTCCTAAAGTGTCGACCAAGATAAGCCTAGACAGTCCTAAAGTGTCGACCAAGATAAGCCTAGGCAGTCGTTAAGTGTTGACCAAGATAAGCCTAGGCAGTCCTAAATTGTCGACCAAGATAAGCCTAGGCAGTCCTAAAGTGTCGACAAAGATAAGCCTAGGCAGTCGTAAAGTGTTGACCAAGATAAGCCTAGGCAGTCGTAAAGTGTCGACCAAGATAAGCCTAGACAGTCCTAAAGTGTCGACCAAGATAAGCCTAGGCAGTCGTAAAGTGTTGACCAAGATAAGCCTAGGCAGTCCTAAATTGTCGACCAAGATAAGCCTAGGCAGTCCTAAAGTGTCGACAAAGATAAGCCTAGGCAGTCGTAAAGTGTTGACCAAGATAAGCCTAGGCAGTCCTAAATTGTCGACCAAGATAAGCCTAGGCAGTCCTAAAGTGTCGACAAAGATAAGCCTAGGCAGTCCTAAAGTGTTGACCAAGATAAGCCTAGGCAGTCGTAAAGTGTTGACCAAGATAAGCCTAGGCAGTCCTAAAGTGTCGACAAAGATAAGCCTAGGCAGTCCTAAAGTGTTGACCAAGATAAGCCTAGGCAGTCCTAAAGTGTCGACCAAGATAAGCCTAGGCAGTCCTAAAGTGTTGACCAAGATAAGCCTAGGCAGTCCTAAATTGTCGACCAAGATAAGCCTAGGCAGTCGTAAAGTGTTCACTAAGATAAGCCTAGGCAGTCCTAAAAAGTCGACCAAGATAAGCCTAGGCAGTCCTAAATTGTCGACCAAGATAAGCCTAGGCAGTCCTAAAGTGTCGACCAAGAAGCCTAGGCAGTCCACAAAGGCTAATCAAGAAAAAACTGTGTTTGCTTTTATGGTATTGTTTTAAGGGGTTCTCTTCTTAGGGAAAATCTAGTTTAGACAGAGAATGTCAAAGCTGATAAGCCTGTGTGGACTACACAGGCTAATCTGGGAGGACACTATGCGCATACATCAAATTATGTTCTTCCCAAGTGAAGATCAAGCAATTTTGAGCCCAAAGTTCATGCCTCAGATTGTGACAGCTCTTTAGAAGACTAATGATTAGTCAGATATAATAATAATGTTTCTACAATGTTATTGAATATAAATTTGTTAAATGTTTTGTCTCCATGGATTTGAAACCATATTTTTCATATTTGTTATATTTCTGATCTGTGATGTAGGATTGTCACTTAAAAAAAAATTATTGCACAAACTATTTCAACAACTGGGAGGTAATAGGTTTGATCCCTACTCATAGCTTTCTGTATATCACTCCCATAGACACAAAGAACTAGTTCTACCCAGGGAACTGACTTGGGAGGGCTTAAATAAGCCTTAGGCTTTCGATGCAATAAAGTGGAAATAAATAGTTAACTAATCTATTTCAGGTTTGCCATGATGGCTTCTCGTGCTATGCGCTGCCCAAACCTGTTCGGTGATTCAGACTTGGACGACTCTGACGACTACGACAAGTACGACGAATACTTGGGCAGCGACGAGTACCAGCTTCTTTGTCAGGGGATCAAACCCTGGGACCCTGAGGCTGGCGCTGCACTGGCGGTGCTTAATGGGTGGTAGTTACTTGCTCCGTGACAGTTTTGTGATCCATTGTGGACTAGGGATGGGAAACATCGGCTCCAACACAGTTTTGTGGATAATTGTGGACTAGAGCTGTGAATCTTTTACACTGACAGTTCAATTGTCAAAAGACTAGGGTGGGGAGTGACAGTTTTGTGATCATTTGTGGACTAAGGCTGGGAATCTTTGACACTGTGACTGTTATAAGGTCAAAAGAATAGGGCTGGGAATATTTCACACTCACACAAATTTTGTGAAAAACAGGGCAGGGTTTCTGCCACTGTAGCTATTTTGTTGTGATTTACAAACTGCGGCTGGAGATAAGCTGCCTGGTGAATATTTGGTTCTGTAATGTTGTAGAACTATGTTTCAGTATTTAAAAATTAATCTGTTATTTTGTTTGTTTATTGTGCAAGACATAACATTTTGCTGTTCAATAATACTTCTTACATGCATGTTGGGATTATGTTTCAAAATAAATTTTTGCATCAAATTTTGTTCGTTGAAATACAGAAGTAATATCAATGTGAAAATTTGCTCAAATCTCACTAACAGTCGGTGTGTCAGAGAGAATTTAACAGTTTTTGCCAAAATGCTGAGCTTTGTAACGTTAAGGCTCTCAAACCCCAAACTATTCACAAAAATAATTCAAATCGCCTCTCAGACTGTGAACATTTGTTCTGTTAACAATATCTATTAGTGAGAGTAATCAAATAAAGGCAACATGTTACAACGTCAATCAAAATTTTGCAGTCACCTGCGGTTTTCAGTGTCAATCAGAGTTAGGGTATGGCATCAACCACGGAAACGAAAGATCAACCAGGGTTTCTGTGTGAACCTGGGTTAATGGGTTGTGTTAACCAGAATAATGATAAGCCATCAACTATGGAAAAGAAATATCAATCAGGGTTATTGGGTGAACCAGGAAAGTGGATCATCTAGGATGAGGGAATGAACCAGGCCTAAAAGGTCAATCAGAGCTAGTGTCAACAAATGGGTCAACCAGGATTATGGTGTTGACCAAGCCCAGGGTTTGTAAGGGTTGGTGGTTTAACCACGGCTAGAATATTGTCTCAGAAAATGGAGTAATTCAGGATTGGGGGTTCAACCGAATTGAGGGGGTCAACCACAGCAAGAAGGGTCAACCATGGCCGAGTCTCATGTTGAACTAGGGAGTTAACCAGGTCTAGGGTTTCAACCAGCATTTGGGGGTCAACTAGGGCTAGGGGATTAATTTAGGACCAGGGAGTGAACTAAATTGAGGGAGTCAACCACAACTATGAGGTATACCAGGACCAGCATAGGGTGGGGGGGTCATCAGGTACTCGTGCATCTAGCATGGCTAACTTGTATCTGAAAGTAGGTATACTGAGGTTCAAGGCTACCTAGAACGAGTCCCAGGACTACAAGCTGGGTCAACTACAGCATCCCAGGGATCCATTAGCCATAATTAGGGTTCCCAGGGCAACAAAGGGATCAACCAGTTTCACAAGACAAAGCGAGTCACTTTTAGTTCACAAGCAGCACTATCATGTGGGAACTGTTTTGGTACCCCCTGGGTCCACCAGGATCAAAGTGTAGTATCTTATACTGACAGTACTTGCCAAATTGACCCCTTATGACAAGACATCAGTAGGGTATCAAAGTACATTTGCCAAACTACTGCTGCTTGTTAAATTCAAGGGCCCTACATGATTTGCTGATCAAAAAACTTGCTGGTAAATTTCAATAAGCCTGATGTAATGTATGTTTATTTTTATGTTAACTTTTATATATCAACAAAATACGTTTTTGAATTTATAAATACATGCAATGGGAGAAAAGGGCGAATTTCATAAAAATATGTAAATTGTAAATTGCGCAACACTTAGCAGTTTCAATCATTTACATTATTTAAAAGTTAGTGGCATTCAAACAACATGTTGACACTATTTCTATTTAACAAGTTTTTGCTGAAACACCACTTTTAGATCATCTACATTTAGTTCGTTTTTGCGACTCGTCACCAGTTGAGCACTTCCGTTTCTTGCTCCCATGCAACTACATGTCGTTGTTTATTTTGTTTGTTAACGAAATCGAAGCGTGACACTTCGTGCGAAACTTACGTCATTAGAAAATGCATTTTAGGAATGTTTTGGTTAAAGTTACCGGTGGTTACTTTGCGGTATATCGTGTTTATACAATCGAGTTACCTTGAAGGTTACTAAACCTGAATAACCGCGAACTTACCAAGGTTTGAAAGTTACCGAGCGGTAACTTTAACAAGCGTTTATACAATTGAGTGCAGAAAACAAAAGTAACTACCGGTACGTTACCAGTCATGTGACAGATTGCGTAACATTCAACCAAACTGGCCCACGGCCGTATAACAAATGGTTTGACGAAAAGAAAAAGTATCTCGACTCAATGAATGTGTTCAATCAATAAAGCAACTTGAGGGTAACTTTATAACATGGGTAGAAAGAAAAGAATTATTCATCTGTAAACTTGATTAATTTGTTAATAGGCAAATATTGGGATTTGATTTTTATTTTATTTTGGCAATGCAGCAGGTTTGAACAGCATTATAAAACAGTAAATACAGAAACCACAAAATGCGTAATTTCAATAGGGGTCATCTACTGTCCAAGGCCAATGCACATGGGAAGTATCAAGCCAATCGGTAAATTCTTTGACATTTATTGATCGGAAACGATTTTTACACTCAGTGTGATAGTTACAGTACAGCCAACGCAGAACAAACATAATCTGCGGTCACGCCACGGCCAGAACGTTAGTACTAGGCAGCCCCGTCGTGGTTTCACGCCGCGTATCGTGAGGCACGCGGTATCAATCCGCGCAACGACACGGAGTCTGTAGTGACGAAACCTAGATTTACACTACTTTCATAGATATTATTTTAACGTTTTAAAAAGCGGATATGATTTTTACATGATACTTTATAGACTATTTATATAATATCACGTCCTCAAATATATTCGAAACGTAGTGTGCCTATACAAATTATCGTTTAATTAATTACGCACAACTGTAAATGTTTACCAGAATTTGCTTTTAAACTGGAATATACAGGATTATCGGGTAATGATAGCGAAGGGAAAATAGTAAGTATGCAGTAATAGATACATTTAAATAATTATGATTTAAATATTATTATAATTGATCTTTTAAAATTTATTGACTAACTAATCATTTTTCAAAGATTTTTATTTTATGATGCCCATCGATTCGGCGTCATGTCGCAGATCGCGGCTTGCCTCGACGGACAGATGCGAAGCATCGAGGCGAAATGCGACATGCTGCCGCATACTGACACGACTTCAACGGCCGACTCGGCATCAACTCGTTGCTCCTTAACTCTGCAGATTGCGAAATATGTTTGTTCCGCATTGGCTGTACTGTACCTTGATCATTGACCTAGTGATCCCAATTTCAATAGGGGTCATCTACGATCCAAGGCCAATGCACATGTGAAGTATCAAGCCAATCAGTAAATTCGTTGACGAGTTATTGATCGGAAACGATTTTCACACAAAGTGTGATAGTGACCTTGACCTTTGACCTAGTGACCCCAATTTCAATAGGGGTCATCTACTGTCCAAGGCCAATGCACATGTGAAGTATCAAGCCAATCAGTCAATTTGTTGACGAGTTATAGATTGGAATTGATTTTCACACTTAGTGCCATAGTGACCTTGACCTTTGACCTAATGGCCCCAATTTCAATAGTGGTCATCTACTGTCCAAGGCCAATGCACATGTGAAGTATCAAGCCAATCAGTCAATTTGTTGACGAGTTATTGATCGGAAACGATTTTCACACTTAGTGTGATAGTGACCTTGACCTTTGACCTAGTGACCCCAATTTCAATAGGGTTCATCTACTGTCAACGGCCAATGCACATGTAAAGTATCAAGCCAATCGGTCAATTTGCTGACGATTTATGGGTCGGAAACGAACTGGTCTACCAACAGACAGACCGACCGACAGCAAAACAATATACCCCTTCTTCTTCAGAGAGGGGCATAATAATAAAATAAACAAACACAATCTTTCACTCATATTTTTTTTCAAATCAGGATGAGGATTACACACTTGTCTTCTGCTTAATGAATTACAATCATATTGACCAATCAAGGAATTGTACACAAACACATTGGAAAATGACGAATACCAAATTCCTTTTTTCCCCCAAAAAAATTAGAAGTCCACAAATGTAAGTGTCCACGAAAAGATTATTCCCCGTCTGCAATACTTCTGACCTTCATGTTGTGATCTGGACCTTTAGTTTCAGTGATTTGTCTACTTCTGAATTTGTTTCCATGACATAATTTTTTCATAAACATCCTTTCATGGTTATAGGAGAGAACGACTGGGCCCACACCTTTGACCTTGTGCACATCTCTCATTGACTTCATTGACCTTAAATCGTCTTAACTTAATGTAAATGCTTCAAATGGTATTCGAAAGCTGAATCAGACACAACAATGGAGAGGCTATTATCATTAAAGTATGACTTTGACCTTAACCTGGCTTGACTAATTCCCCATGGACTTCTGTTCATGACCTTAACATTTGATGTGAGTTTCTGGAAATTCATGAAACAGTGTTACGAATACAACAAAAATTCAAATAAAGGAAATTACTTTAAATCCCTGTCCCACTTTGCAGCCCAATATTATAGATACTATCAAAATTACTATTTAAAGTCTGGAATGACTTTTCAATGAGTTATTTTTGGAATTATTATTTCACATAAACCTGAATACCCTATCCCCTTCTGGGACATAATTTGTTATTCATTACTCTGTATCATCTAGACGCTACATACAAAATTATCATAAGCATAGCAAGCGCCAAGTGATTGAAAACAATCATATAAATTATAAAATGATACAAATTAATTAAAAAATTGATTTAATGTGAAAACTATCCATTAATAATAGAATAGCAGATATTATTACAGAGGCGTATTTAGGTGGGGGGCTAGGGGGCTAAAGCCCCCCCAGCTGGCTGGCTAGACACGATTTTTAATAAAAATGAGCCCCTTAAAGTTTCAATCCACTTGTGTATTTCCTGTCATTTGTCCCTAATTAAGCCATAAACAGCTGTCGATTTGTGTGATTAGCCCCCAGGCACGTGTACAGACGATCTAACCTTCGTCAGCTAAAGTGCACGCTTCATTGACTGTAAGTAATAAACTGCGCTAGTTGATTGGCTGAAGAAGATACATTCAACTAATAAAATTCATCCATACATTTACCTAAAGATAAATGTTTACAAATGGCTGCCGCATGAAACTTGTGAAAAACAATCTTTCAATTTGTAGCAATTAAAGAGTTTAGGCGAACGCAATGGACAATCATTATTATTTTCTCGGTAATTTCTTTGATGAATTTAATTGGTATTAGCTCTTTAGAGTGATAATCCTTTTGAGTAACAAGTTATTGCCAGTGAAATTCAACTGCACACTTAATGAATGGCAATTATTTTTTTTTGTTTTGATTTGTTTTTTTTACAAATCGGGCTAACTGCTTTGATGTTCATCCATAGTTTTTAAAATTAAATTTAAAAGACTCAAATGAAGAATTACTTTGCTATATGAAACTAAATCATTTTCTTAAAGCGTGACAACATCGAGGCAGCAACACCCGAATTAAACTACACAAGAAACCTAACGACTCCCTTTGTTGACACTTTTGTGAACGAAATGGACACCCAATTCAATGATTTGCAGACTAAGGCAGCCATGGGATTGAAGTTTATACCTGAACAAATGTGCTCCTCTCCTGTCAGTGCTAGTGAACTTGAATGGTTCAATGATGATCTCCCTTCCCCTCAGTCCCTCCCTGCCGAGTTGCACTTTATATGGCAGGCTAGGTGGAAAGGTGTACCCAACCCACCTACTTCCCTTCAGGGCTCTGTTGCACATTGTGATTCCCAGCTGTACCCCACCATTTACACTGTTTTGTCCGTATCATGTGTGTTCTCTGTTACATCATGCGAGTGTGAAAAGAGTATCAGTGCCCAAGGACTTGTTAAGACAAAACTAAGATCATCAATGGGTCAGGACAGGTTGTCTGCTGTGTGCCTGCTTTCCATTCATAGGGACATGTACATAAACATTTTAATGTTGTACCTAAGTTGACCTAGTAGGATATCCAACAAGGTTAAATAGTAGGTCAACCCATCTAACTCCGTTAAAAAAGTTATGGATAAAGATAATGTCTCCCACCACTTTAGTGGTTTGAGAGACATTTGATTTACCCCTGTGTGTCTGTCTGTCCGTGTGTCTGTCACACTTGATGTGTGAACTCAAGTTCTTTTTTGTTTCACATCCACTTTTATCATGCAAAATGCTGATTAGATAGCAGGAAATTGCATCATTTCAAGGTGCCGTTTCAAAAAAAATTCGACGAAGGAAGGGGACACCCCTCCCGCACCCTCCCCTGTTGAGCCCCCCTCTGAAAATTTTCTGGATACGCCTCTGTATTATTATGGCCATTTTTGACCTTTGAACTCAAAGTGTGACCTTGACCTTGGAGATAATGACGTAATTATTTCGCGCGACACACCGTCCAATGATGGTGAACAAATGTGCCAAATGATTTTAAAATATGACAATGAACGACATAGTTATGGCCCGGACAAGCTTGTTCCGCCCGCCCGCCAGCCAGCCAGCCCGCCCGCATTCGCCAATCTAATAACCAGTTTTTTCCTTCGGAAAACCTGGTTAAAAATGTCTCTTATATTGATTTTTAAAATGCATAGTGTTCAAATAACAAAGTTAAACATTATTTGTTATACACTTAAGACAGACTTCTAAGACTAACCAAGTTAGCAACAAACAACATTAAATAAAAAAAGAACAAGAGCACCGCAAAACGGGTGCCACGCTCGGCTGCGGGTGCAGTTTTGAACAAGAGCTGTTAGAAGACAGCACGCTCGACTTTTCGAGTGCTTGACAGTATAACGTAAGCCATCATGGGGAAATTGTTCATATTCAATAAAGTCAAGGTAATATAGTCATAATCTAACTGAAAGAGGACCATAATTGAAACATATTGATCACTTATGTTTTAAAGAAGTGTTACATTATAGACGATTCTGAGTTCAGGTATGTTTTCCACAATCTATTGAACATTTGTAAAGACATAAAACAAACTAATAAGATTATATTTCAAGTTTGATAGCAATAGCTTGGGTGGGATGGTTGGACAGTCTTTCAAAAATAAAATAATAAAAATAAATATTTGTGGTTTTTTTTACCATGTTTACATAAAAAATGTGGGGGGGGGGGAAGGGGTGAAGAGGGGGAATAATGTTGGGGTGTGGTCATTTATTAGATGATATTTCGAAAACAAGAAAAAAAAGGGAAAACAATTGGAGGGGGTGAATTGGGGTGGGGCGTGGGGGATGGTTTGGGTGGAGTCCATTGTGGTATGTCAGGTAAGTGTTGTTTTGTTAAAGTATGAATCAAATCTAATCCTAAATAAAGAAGTTATGGCAATTTAAGCATAATTTATTAATTTGACCTTGAGATTCAATGTCATTCAAAGGTCAAGGTCAAATTCAACTTGCCAGGTACAGTACCCTCATGATAGTAAGATTTTTTTTGAAGTTTGAAAGCAATAGCCTTGATACTTTAGAAGTAAAGTGCATCTAAACACAACATTTAACAAAATATTCAAAGTTATAAGTCAAAAAAGGGCCATAATTCTGTCAAAATGCCAACCAGAGTTATGCAACTTGTCCTGTACAGTCCTCTTATGATAGTTAGCGAGTGTTTCAAGTCTGAAAGCAATAGCTATGATACTTTAAGAGTAAAATGGACCAATACACAAAACTTAACCAAATTTTCAATTTTCTAAGTATAACAGGGGCCATAATTCTGTCAAAATGCCAGTCAGAATTACATAACTTTGCCTGTACAGTCCTCTTATGATAGGTAGTAAGTGTTGCAAGTATGAAAGCAATAGCTTTGATACTTTAGAAATAAAGTGGACATAGAAATAAACACAAAACTTAACAACAAAAAAAAAATTCTAAGTATAAAAAGGGGCATAACTCTAAAAATAATGCTGACAAGAGTCATGCACCTCAACCTACACAATTGTCTTGTAGCCATAAAGAAGTATTCCAAGTTTGAGTTAATTATCTTTGATGGTGTTAAAGTTATTTGACTTTATAAAAAAACTTTCACCAACGCCGAAAGCGACGGCGATGCCGGGGTGAGTAGTATAGCTCTCATTTTTCTTCGAAAAGTCGAGCTAATAAATGAAAGCTTGTCAGAGTTTTTTTGTTTTTTTTAGAGGTCACAGTGACCTTGACCTAGTGACCCAAAAACGGGTGCGGCATGTAGAACTCATCAAGGTGCAGCTACATATGAAGTTTCAAAGTTGTAGGTTGAAGCACTTTGATTTTAGAGCCAATGTTCAAAACCTTAACAAAATGTTAAGGTTTTAGCACAACGTGGACGTGGGACGGCAGACGTCGGACGACAAGCTGGCTATGACAATACATCGGGTTTTCTCCGAAAACAGACGAGCTAAAAATAACTTCAATTTTAGAACAAGAGAGGTGTTTGTCAATAACATAATGCCTCCTACTGCGCCGCTTTGATTTATTGATTTTTTTTATCATTTGGCAGGTACAGATAATTATCTCCCTTAAAAGCTTATTACTTCCCTTGGATTTGTTTTTTTTACCTTTGACCTTGAAGGATGACCTTGACCTTTCACCACTCAAAATGTGCAGCTCCATGAGATACACATGCATGCCAAATAGCAAGTTGCTATCTGAAGCAACATAGAAGTTATGAGCATTTTTCGAAACCTAAACAAAAATTGTGACAGACAGACGGACGGACGAACAGTCCGA
This sequence comes from Dreissena polymorpha, assembly GCF_020536995.1. Classification (NCBI taxonomy): domain Eukaryota; kingdom Metazoa; phylum Mollusca; class Bivalvia; order Myida; family Dreissenidae; genus Dreissena; species Dreissena polymorpha. Next base: position 51,766,018 of record NC_068369.1, read on the forward strand.
TCACTATGACCTCCTTCGGGGGCATAAAAATATGTGTATCCTTATTTCAAAATCATTCTTGCAATTTAACATACACTATTACATAAACAGCTATTGTTACTTTCATCACCTTATACAAGTTGTACTATATTAAAAAATATTGTTACATTGTAATAAAACAATTATTTACAGCTATTGTAATTTATATCACTTATTATAGTACAAATAAGATACAGGTATAATAAGCTATTTCACTTTGTACACCAGGATCTTTTCGTGCTCCCACTGTCCCACAATAATGGAGTCAGTAATTCTGTTGTAGCAGACTGAAAATGGACCCTCAACTCCATCACTCCGAGTAGCAAGAGTGGCCAGCTTCATACTACCCTTACTATCCACCTGTATGATATTTTTTGAATCCCGTCCACACACCAGTACCTGGCCTGCAGGTGTCACGTGTAAACCAGACAGAAATTTTAGTGCAGGGTCCATGAAGGTGGCAAGGATTGATCCATCCTTGGCCAGAGTGAGCAGCCTGTGCTGGTAGGGGCTAGTGATATACAACTTGTCACCCGTAGGGCTCACTGCACAACGTGATACTGCAAAACAGAATACATCATTACAATCTTTTGACATAATTATGGGTGTAAATTACAAAACCATACAGTATAAATGTATGTCTGCAAAATTATGCCTGCAGTTATGTTTGTCACTTTTACTTTAGTTCAAAAACAACCAATAATGAAACTTTCATGTCTCGCTCTTTTTCACCAGTTACCAAAGAAGGATGTAAAAGTTATAACCACATACAAATATTTTTTTCATTTCCTATTTGTGTGTGTTGTCGGCAACAAATTATTGTATGCAAAATATTGAAACAATTTCATTCATATAGCATATTACACTTGAATGCTTATTTGATAACAAAATATAACAAGAGTGCCAAACTGTAACAAGATACGCCCGTTCGAAGGTTTTGGACACCATGCTCAATGCTTGAAATGCACTTAGTGACCTCGGGACCTAGTTATTGACACAGCATGACCAATATTTGAACTTGACCTAGAAATCATTTAGATGTATCATCTGACTAAATTTGGTGAAGATAAGATGAAAACTACTTCAATTAGAGAGCGGACACCATGCTAAATGCTTGGAATGCACTATGTGACCTCGTGACCTCGTTTTTTACCCGGCATGACCCACATTCAAACTTGACCTACATATCATCTAGACACAACTTCTGACCAAATTATGTGAAGATTAGGTGAAAACTACTTAAATAAGAGAGCGGACACCATGCTAAATGCTTGAAATGCACAAAGTAACCTCGTGACCTAGTTTTTGACCCGGCATGACCCATGTTTGAATTTAACCTACATATAATCTAGACACAACTTCTGACCAAATTTGGTGAAGATCGGGTGAAAATTACTTCAATTAGAGAGCGGACACCATGCATAATCCTTGAAATGCACTAAGTGACCCCGTGACCTAGTTTTTGACCCGGCATGATCCATATTCGAACTTGACCAAGATATTGTCTAGACACAACTTCTGACCAAGTTTGGTGAAGATCGGATAAAAACTATTTGAATTAGAGAGCGGACACTGCTGTGGACGCCACCCGCCGCCCGCCCGCCAAGGGTGAAACTATAATACGTCCCGTTTTTAAAAACAAGCGTATAAAAACAGGTCAGAAGAAGTGATTTTCACAGTAATGCACTTTCTTTTCATAAACCCTGTTGTGTAGTGACACTCAATATACATTTTTATGCATAAACAGTTTTAAGAGTAAAACTGAAAATGTTTGAGTCTCCAGAGGTCGGGATAAAGGTGCGCAGTGTATTCTTTTCCCATTAAACGAAAAACTGCGCATCATTTCCGTAATTCGATGCGCACCATTACGCAATGCGATGCCCGTTGCATAAATCTTATCCATGTATAAGAAAAACTACTCTTACACAAATTATTTTGTTGCTAACTCGACTTATGAGATTGTTCATGAAAAATAATCCAGGTAGAAAGATCCCCGCGTCGTCCCGGTAATGTTTGCTTAAGTTGTTGTTGTCATGAAAACTCTTTGATTTACAACGCAAAACGCCTTATTTGAACTAAAGCCAATTAATTTAATAATATTTTTCAACTTTGCTTTTGCTTTATTTTGATAATTTAATGCAAAGTTTAATGTTAGCAAGTGTTTTTTTTACTGAAATTGTAAACATAGAGTCAGTTAAAGTCTTTCAAAAAATTGCACTCTGTGTGAATTGGCAGTTTGACGTCATCAAAGGAAAGCAGCTTACTGTCTGAAGCAATAAAGCGACAAATTTCTCACAGACAAAATTGGCTTCCTTTGTCTAGCAATCAACATGCGGAACCAATCGTGTGTTTGTTCCTCAATCGCAATAGTCCAATTTAATAATAGCATGTGCATAGCTCCGCCTTCGAACCTTTTGCAGTGAACGAGGTGGAGTTGAACGGATAATTGAGCAAGTGTTTTACGCAAGTTGAGTTCAGATTTGCAGAAATTACTCAGCCCTAAGAATTGAAATGACAAATACATTTATCAATTATTTTCCGAGATTTACCAATTAGTTCCGATTTACAAACTTTCTGTACAGTTTCTAACTATGCCTATGGCGTACGCCCGTGTTTACAAAATTCCTAAACATATATATATCGTAAATAATGGCAGTGTTTTATTGGATTATTTATACTAATTATCAAATTCCAAGGTAATACTATTTTTATCTACTATAATATCGGATTTGTTTAATATAATTAACATGTTAAACAAAATAGTTGCAGGACAAACTTGGAAATAAATTTGATTGGGTCGCAATTTTACTGACACTCAGATTTTCCTATTGTCTGTAATTTTTACCCGAAATAAATCTTGAGAAGTGCCCATTCATTATTGCAAAGTGCCCATTCAACTTTGTAAGCGCCCATTGTTGTTTTGATATATGGGGCAGTAATCCCATCAGAGAAAAAAATATCCCGATCTCTGAGTCTCTTACTCCTGTAAAAATAACTTCTACATATGCTTAATGACTCTTTATTATACATTTCTTGTGTATAAAGACAAATAATACATAATACCTACCTGTCGATTTATTTGATTTATCTTCATGCAGTTTGCTGACAAGTGTGCATGTATCACTCAGTTTGTACTTGAACAGAGCAGTGCCAGAGGTTACAAACAGGTCTCCCTTTTGGTAGACAATACTAACAATGTGATGTTGAAATTTAAGTATTCTGTCTTTCACCAGCTGGCTATTGTTGACTTTGATAAAAAGGATCTTTGAATCAACAGCAACACCGGGTGTGCCGCCGTATGTACTAACAGCAATACCATACTCACTGGGAGTGATCTGACAAATGCCCATTGGCCAAATGAGCTGAGAATCAGATGCACTACAGTGACTCACCACCTGGTACGTTTGGCTCAACAGCTTGACCTTATTATTGTCCTGGTCTGTAACTAGGACCTGACCACTAGAAAGAACACATATGTCTCTGATAGTGCATTTGAGTTCACCTACTGTGCGTACATCATACTCAGACTTCCTGTCTATCCTAATTACTTTGTCTGGATTTTGCATCAATGTCATCCCAAGACCTGACAACTTGGAAAGGTACTCCACAATTTCATTATTAGGCTGAAAAGATATTGAAGATTTTACTTCAACAAAGTTTTCCTTCTGATATTTTTCAAACTGCTGAATTTTATCCTTGCATTTAATGCTGGCTATAAGAGATAGTTCCTGCTTGTTTTTATCCCCAATGTCGTGAATAGCTTCTCCAAGTTGTTTTAATTCATCTTGAAGAGTGGAACATTTGTCGATATCCCGTTCAAGAGGGGCTTGCAGTTTGGTCAGTGTATCTTTCAATTCCTGCATTGTCTTTTGTTCAAGCTTGTTTAAGTCTGCAATTATTTTTTTACGATATTCCTGTATTTTGTGTAACTGCTCAAAATATGAACTTAGCAGAGACTGAATGCTATCCTCCTGGTTTTCTTGAAGCTCCTTCAGTTGTGCCAAAGTAGTTTGGATGGTAACTGATACTTGTTTGAGGTCTGTGGGGGTATTTTTTACCAAGTCTGATAAAAGAATCACCGTTTTGCATGTCCTGTAAAAAAAATCATATTGTTTTGATAAAAACAAATTTTTCATAAGTTAAGCAAAGTATTTAATTTTTATAACTTGATCATTTGCTAATCTGGAAATTTTAAGTAACAAAAATCTTCATTGATTATCTTTATTATTTGTTTAATTAATGCAGGAAAATGATAACTTATATAATTTACCTCAAACTAGACTCAAGCGTGGTTTAGTTTCATGTGTGTAATCTTAAACCAAAGTTAGGTTTTAAGTGCATCAGACAATAAAAATTACCCACTTAAAAAGAAGTTCATCAATGAAATATTTGATTATTGATAGCGCAAGAAATGACGGTTTCTGAAATAACATATTTATTATTCCTATTCTTTACACTAATTTTTTGGATTAGTATTAAAGTTCATTTCAAAGCAGTTTAAAACCATACACTTTCTGTCTTGAAATGTTTTTAAGACAAATGAGATAAAAAATACCTGTGATTCAGAATAGCACATTTATTGCAGCACAGCTGGCTATGGTCTTTGCAAAACATGTCATTGTTTTCTTCTTTATGAACATCACATTTAAGAAGAAAATCTTCCACCTTCTTGGCAACTGGCCATTTCTTCATATCTCCTCTTCCATGAGGGGAATGTTGCGTAAACAACTGGCTGTGCAAGTCAATACATTTGCTGCAGAAAAACTTCACGCAGGATTCGCAATAATAATCAGCTGATTCCTCTAGTTTCTTTTCTTCGCAGGTCGAACACAAGAAGTCTTGGACCATGTCAGATCCACTTTTAATGGTGGGTTGCGAAAAGGTTGCCATTTTGTTGACCACTGAAGCTTTTTATCTCTAAATCTTTGATTTTACTCAAATAATAAGGTATCTTGTCTTATTGATTGTCAACAAAACAAAACACACTAATTTAGCTATTGTCCAATATTTATCAACAAGTGATGTCTAGCTTAACAAAGTCAAACACAAATCAACTTTAAGTTTGTTTGCAAGGTTTTAACGGCCCGGTTTTAACTCGGCAACACCCAGCAACGGTGTGTAGAAATACCGAATTTCCCGTAATTACCGAAATCCCCGAAATCCCCGAATTCCCCAGAAATCCCCAGAAATCCACAATAATATTTATTTTTTATCAAAATACTGCGGATATTAAGATAGAATATTGCAAAATACAATCAATTCACTGATGAAAAATTGTTTTTATCCATGTTTGGTAGTGAAAAACTAAAATATATACATAATTATTGGAATTCCGAGTATGAATCCATAGTGCATGTTTTCACAAGCACGATCAGGTACAGAAATCCCCGCTGTAAAGCTCTTCAAGTGTCAAAAAAGTCAACTGTGTGGCTTTTTGATATTAAAAAAGAAGAGGTACAGACAAAAACTAACAACAATATCCCACTTCTTTTGAAAAATATTGACTTGTAGCGGAGATTTCGGTTATTCTACATTCGCCCACAGAATACCGAAATCCCCCATATTTACATCTGGAAGTGTCAAAAATATCATTTGTATTCTTGGTTTTTGGTTTTGCTTGAATGTTTACGTGCAAAAAATAATATTAATGATAATTTTTAAGCACACTTGACAGCATAAGTTGCCTCTTAGGGGGGATTACGGTAATTCTACATTCGCCCGCCGAGTACCGAAATCCCCCATATTCACGCCTTACAGGGTCAATATGTCATCGGTATGATTGTTTCTTGGCATCGCATAACTGTTGATGTACACATAATGATATTCATATTAATTTTTAAGCACTCTTGACACCATACGCTGCCTCTTAGCGGGGATTTCGGTAATTCTACACAAGAGCATAGACGCGCGCCGGTACCGAAATCCCCACTGTACAAACCTTCAAGAGTAAAAAAAAATCATCATAGTGCTTACTTGTTGTAGAAATCGGTCAGACAGACAAAAAACTATCAACAGTATCCCCTGGTGACTTCTGTTGAAAAAGTATCACTTAGGCCAGGGATTTCGGTAATTCTTCATTCGCCCGCCGAGTACCTAAATCCCCCATATTTGCGCCTAATAGGGTCAATATGTCATCGGTATGATTGTTTCTTGGCATCGCATAACTGTTAATGTACAATTTAACAAATAATGATGTTAGTATTATTTTTAAGCACTCTTGACACCATACGCTGCCTCTTAGTGGGGATTTCGGTAATTCTACACAAGAGCATAGACGAGCGCCGGTACCGAAATCCCCACTGCAAGAGTAAAAAAAATCATTATTGTGCTTACTTATTGTAAAAATCAGTCAGACAGACAAAAAACTATCAACAATATCCCCTGGTGACTTCTGTTGAAAAATTATCACTATATAATCCACCCCTTTTTTGTTTTTGTCGGCGATTATATGAGCCTTGTCATATATATAATTATATTCATGAGCGATTATATGATGCATGTGCGTAAAGTGTCGTCCCAGATAAAACTGTGCAGTCCGAACAGGCTAATCAGGGAGGACACTTTCCGCGTAAACTTATTGTTAAGGGGGGACTTCCTTGAAACTAAAAATACCATAAAAGCGGAAAGTGTCGTCCCTTGCGGACTGCTGTCTGACCGATTTCTACAATAAGTAAGCACTATAATGATTTTTTAACTCTTGCAGGTTTGTACAGTGGGGATTTCGGTACCGGCGCGCGTCTATGCTCTTGTGTAGAATTAAAGAAAACCCCGCTAAGAGGCAGCGTATGGTGTCAGGAGTGCTTAAAAATAATACTAATATCATTATTTGTTAAATTGTACATTAACAGTTTTGCGATGCCAAGAAACAATCATACCGATGACATATTGACCCTATAAGGCGCAAATATGGGGGATTTCGGTACTCGGCGGGCGAATGTAGAATTACCGAAAATCCTGGCATAAGTGATAATTTTTCAACAGAAGTCACCAAAGGGGATATTGTTGATAGTTTTTTGTCTGTCTGACTGATTTCTACAATAAGTAAGCACTATAATGATTTTTGGACTCTTGCGGGTTGGTACAGTTGGGATTTCGGTACTGGCGCGCGTCTATGCTCTTGTGTAGAATTACCGAAATCCCCGCTAAGAGGCAGCGTATGGTGTCAAGAGTGCTTAAAAATAATAATTAATATCATTATTTGTTAAATTGTACATTAACAGTTGTGCGATGCCAGGAAACAATCATACCGATGGCATATTGACCCTGTAAGGCGTGAATATGGGGGATTTCGGTACTCGGCGGGCGAATGTAGAATTACCGAAATCCCTGGCCTAAGTGATACTTTTTCAACTGAATTCACCAAAGGGGATATTGTTGATAGTTTTTTGTCTGTCTGACTGATTTCTACAATAACTAAGCAATGTAATTATTCTTTTGACTCTTGCAGGTTTGTACAGCGGGGATTTCGGTACCGGCGCGTGTCTATGCTCTTGTGTAGAATTACCGAAATCCCCGCTAAGAGGCAGCGTATGGTGTCAAGAGTGCTTAAAAATAATACTAATATCATTATTTGTTAAATTGTACATTAACAGTTATGCGATGCCAAGAAACAATCATACCGATGACATATTGACCCTGTAAGGCGTGAATATGGGGGATTTCGGTACTCGGCGGGCGAATGTAGAATTACCGAAATCCCTGGCCTAAGTGATAATTTTTCAACAGAAGTCACCAGGGGATATTGTTGATAGTTTTTTGTCTGTCTGACTGATTTCTACAATAAGTAAGCACTAAAATGATTTTTTTTATTCTTGAAGGGTTGTACAGTGGGGATTTCGGTACCGGCGCGCGTCTATGCTCTTGTGTAGAATTACCGAAATCCCCGCTAAGAGGCAGCGTATGGTGTCAAGAGTGCTTAAAAATTAATATTTATATCATTATTTGTACATCAACTGTTATGCGATGCCAAGAAACAATCATACCGATGACATATTGACCCTGTAAGGCGTGAATATGGGGGATTTCGGTACTCGGCGGGCGAATGTAGAATTACCGAAATCCCCCCTAAGAGGCAACTTATGCTGTCAAGTGTGCTTAATAATTAACATTAATATTATTTTTTGCACGTAAACATTCAAGCAAAGCCAAAAACCAAGAATACAAATGATATTTTTGACTCTTTCAGATGTAAGTATGGGGGATTTCGGTACTCTGTGGGCGAATGTAGAATAACCGAAATCCTCGCTACAAGTCAATATTTTTCAAAAGAAGTGGGATATTGTTGTTAAGTTTTTGTCTGTACCTCTTCTTTCTAATATCAAAAAGCCACCCAGATGATTTTTTGACACTTGAAGAGCTTTACAGCGGGGATTTCTGTACCTCATCGTGCTTGTGAAAACATGCACTATGGATTCATACTCGGAATCCCAATAATTATGTATATATTTTAGTTTTTCACTACCAAACATGGATAAAAACAATTTTTCATCAGTGAATTGATTATATTTTGCAATATTCTATCTTAATATCCGCAGTATTTTGATAAATAATAAATATTATTGGGGATTTTTGGGGATTTCGGTAATTACGGGGAATTCGGTATTTCTACACACCCGTTTTAACTCCAGTAAACAAAGTACTTGTGTCACCGGCATTCTATACATAGATGGTGACGTCACTACGTTATTGTCACCTCTATAGGTCACAATATACTAAATAGTTTCCCTATATAGTTCAATGTAAAAGCGACAACTTTGAGCGAAAATAAATGCAACATTTTGCACATAGAGACCCCCATAACCATACCTTTTCTTAAAGGCCATTCTAAGCGGAATCGATTTATGCAATAAAAAAGATATGTCATGTTCAAACCAAAAAAGAACTTGACGCTAATCAAAATCGACTGTTTTTGCATCTTTTTTTTCGGCCGTTTCTTAGTGGAATGTAACCTTTTTCAGTGCAAGGCTTTACTAAAGTCTCCAAGTTTATCATATTTCAGGGTTTCGGTCGTGAACACCTATTTATGCCCTACTATTATCTCCGAAAGATAAAACCCGAACAATAGTTTAAGATGTAAAACATGCCTTCGAGTCAACTATGATATTTTTTAGAGAGTACAGCCCTTCATGAAACGAGTATTTAGTATATTGTAACCTATACTTAGACGCATCACGCACCTCCATTTGGAGGCATTTATGACTACGATACAAAGAAGTCCGCGGATGAATGAAGAATTTGCTTTATAAGTAAACATTCATGTTATGATTTAAAAGTTATGTATTATTTTGTTCAGTCTTACGGTCTTATGTTAGTATCAATTATAATTTTCGTTAGTTTTCAACAATTTCGCTTTTTATTCATTTTTTTAAAAACAGAACTTTCACTTTCGGTTGTATAACAACATGTATCCTTTATTGACGAAAGTTTGCAATGAAATAGCGTATTCAAAACCGCTTAAAAAGTTTCAGAAGGTGTGTCTGATGCATGTTTTGAAAAGACACAATGTCATAGCTATATTGCCGACTAATATGGGAACAATTTGATATTTCAAGTGGCTCCATTTGCATTCCAAGAGAAGTTCAAATTGACTTGTTCAGTTTGTTAAATTTTGACACCCTTATTATATATTTTTTATAAGTGCCTCATAGATTTATTTCTTTAAATAATTGAAATCATTGAAAAATTTAGTAAAAGCACAGCATTGATGTTCTATGATGGTCATTTTTAGTGGAATTGTATGTTACAAATTACAATAAAACAATTATAACTATTGTATTAATGAATTTAGATAAGGTGTCATTTTTAAATGGGGTAGTAATTCATTATATGAGATTAGCACATTATATAGTTGAAAAATAAATAACACTTTAATGACTTACCATAGTGAAATAAAGTAGCATAGAATATGTTGCAGGTCACAAAATGTAAAACTGAAGTTCAAACTCAGAAGAAGCTTTACAAATATTTTACACTGACAACACTGTTGATTTTCAAAAAAAATCCTTCCTATCTTCCTGCCCTAGTTTTTTGGGGAAAATTTTAATATTATTAATATCATTGAGTTAAATTATTAAAATATCAATATGTTTTGATTACATTAGCTAATTATAGTATTATATTATTAATAATGAAATACTTTGCGAGGAAAGTCCAATTCTGTTTTTATTAGTCTTAATTAGCTACTAGTAAAATTGAAAATATCAGTGACATCCAATAATTGGATTATATGCGTGTGAATGCATATGTTTTTTGACAGTTACATTGTACCCTTATATAATTGTATAACAACAAATAACTATAGTTCCACAGCCCAGCCCAAGTTTACACCAACTGAATTAATTCATCAATTGATCCTATTTAATTATATTAAAAACAACATGTGTAAGATTTTGAGAATATCCCATGTATTCCTCTAGTATTCCTTTAGTACACCCAGGGTTGGCACCAATCGACCGCCCCCGGTTTTAACCGGCGGTTTTTACCGGTTAAAACCGCCCCGGTCAATACTCCCAAATTTGTCATTACTGGTCAATACTGGTCGATTGAACTTTACCCCCAATTTTGATTAATATTCCATGCTTAATTAACAATATTGATAATATAAATTAAACAGACATGTTGCCAATAATGTCTTAAGCTATTAATACCCACTATTTTATACCTGTTCATGCAAATAAGTCAAAGTTGGTCAACTGGATTTTTCTGGTTGATTGATTTTTTTTCAATTCTAATGAATCATGAATGCTCAGAAAATTATGTGCTTGATTCAACACGAACCTGTCAATTACTGTGTATTAGTTTTTCCTCATGCCCCACTGTCCCCAGTCTTCTCACAGTCTTCTCACCTATACAAATTAGGGCATCCAAAACTGATAATAGGGCCTTAAATGGCACCTTCTTGACACAACCCTTACTTGTCATGTATTCTTGCCTGGATTTCTTTAAGTACTTTTTAAACAAAATAGTAAAAAAATATTTCATTCTCCATTGATATAAAAATTAAAAAAACCAAAAACATAATTAGAAATAATTATTAAAAGAAAGTAGAGTAGACCCACAATTGGTAAACATTATTTGTTGGCAAAATCAAGAACTTTGATTGCTTATTCATTTGAAGACCAATTGAACTTTAAAATATGAAAACCCTCTTTATACAGAAAGGAGACAAGTTAGAAGTAACTATTAAATTAATAGCAAGTTATCTCCTTTTGTGTTAGTGAAATGAAATAGCCTAAGGGCAGATTTGCTTCATTGTCACTTTCAGAGACATAACACTGCATGCATATTATTACCAATTAAGGCTTAGGGGGCAGATTTATGACCCTAGAAACCACACTAGTTCTGTTTGTCATTCTGCCTATCAAATAGATATATCAATAGATCAGTGAAATGATTTATTATGGTTGTTTTTAGGGAAGCCTCAAACAAATTTTACCAATTAAATAGATCTAATTAGAATTGTTTTTATAAGTACCTGAATTTTTTCTTTCATTTATTGAGATCCTTGAAAAATTGAGTAAAAACACAGCTTTGATGTTCTTTGATGGTCATTTAAAGTGGAATAGTTGTGATTTTTAATGAAGAATAATAACTATATCCAAGTTTTAACTGAAACACAAATTATTTTGACTAAATAAATATCATATTGGGATATTTATTTTGAGACAAGTAAATAAAATTGTTATGTAACATTTAAATTATTATGTCCCAATACAGCTAGTATGAACATTTTACATTGATTTGTAGTACTCAGGTGTTACCTCTCAAAAATTTTCTTTAAAAATTAAAGGAAACTCAACGATGAAAATATTTTCAAAACCAGGCAAATAATAGAAAAGTTATGTTTTCACTAATATTAAGTAACAACACACACCTACCATTGAACAATATATCAGGCACTTATGGTGCAATATACAAGCGTTAATTGGATTAGCAAGTGTATATAACAAGATAACAGCTATTGTATAAAGGGGTACTTATGGTGCAATATACAGGCCCATTAATCAGCATTGATGAGATTAGGTGACATCTTTGAAGGTGGATAGTCAATTATAAGATGAGATTAGCACATTATCATACAAAAACATTTTTATATAGTTTATCACTGTTTTAATTATTATTAATAAATTGCTTTAAATTTCCTTTTTTTAATTCATAAAGTTATTAATTTTTCCTTAAATTCCACAAATTTATTTAATAAAAACGGGTAATTGTGTTTTGTGTTTCTTATATCAATGAGTTTTTATTACATTTGCTAATAAATTATATTATTAATAATGAAATAATGTG